>NW_009713103.1:55463-126005 GCF_000703405.1 Apaloderma vittatum | reverse complement strand
CTTCCGCTCCCACACATACAACATGACAGCTCCCCTGATACAAATTAGGTACAACTGGAAATGCTGCTACAGCTCTGAAGAATTATTTCTGCAACGACAACAGAGAAAGAGAGGCATCGCTGCCCTTAAGGCCATGCTCTGCTGCAGCCAAAATGAGGAGAGAAGCCCCAGAGGACATGGAGCAAGACTGTCCTGGCCACACTGCGGATAGTCTTTATGAACCTGACATGTTAATAATGCATTGCTAGTGAAGAAGTGCAGGTACAGGGAACTATACCTGAATTTTACAATGTTTACATAAATTGCAAATACTTGCTACAGCACAGGGAAAAAAAACCCATCCATGTTAATTAGTAACAGGCATTGAATTTCCAGGAGAACTTAAGTCTACGGCCTCTATTATGTAGAAAATGTAGACTAAGTAACAAATTCTGAAAAAAAAACCCAAACAACTCTATCAGCCTATTCTGACTTACCTGGTCCATATTCTCCAACAATGAACCTTCTTAAATTGCTGGACATATCAAGCAATGAAACGATTGCCATCTCTCCTTGGGAGGTGGTCATGCCACCAGAGTTAGCACAGAGGGTGTGTGACCGAGCTGTCGCACAGATTCCGTCAGTCAGACATAGTTTACAATCCTCATAGTCACCACTTGTATGTATAACTTCTATGTGCTGTCATAACAAGCTACATAACGCACTTCATGTCCTTTTAGGAAGATTAAAGCCTCCATTTCTCTTGAACAATGTGAAAGATAGGAAAAGGAAGATTTAAAATTGACCTCCTGATAATCAGTGCATATTTCTACTTCTCTTACCTATGAATAATAAAACACACTTTGAGCATGGACAGATAGATGGCAAACCACAGCTAAGCAAAAAAAGGCAATTGTTACCTGGCTGAACATCTCTTCTTCGAGTCCTGTGCTTGGGGAAGGAGGAGAGAAGAGAGGGGAGGAATCCCACGTCCATTTGCAGGCAGTGTCAACACAACTGGTAACCTCAGCAGGGCAAGGATATCACCTTGGCAGACTCACGCTGGCTTAGAGTGAGAGTTGTATTGACAGGGACTGGCTGGTGTGTGGATGACTGGCAGGTGGAGCTTTTAGAGGTGGTGGCTGTGCCATGCCCAAGAAGATGCCACCAGTGTTTGCTCCTTCACTGCTGTGCAGGGAGTTTTCAACATCTCAAGTCCCAGATTTAGCATAATTGTACAGTGTCAAGCACAGCTTGGTTTAGATAAATAAAATTAAATAGTTATTTGTAAGAATTTCACAGTGTTGTGATACTGCAGTAAAACAAGCTCCAGTCCAAGGCTGAGATTTGAAGCACAGGAATATGGTGCAAATGATGAAGTATGAATATTTTCATCCTGAATAGCCATACTGCCAAGATTTCAGCCACAAATCAGAATGAGAATGGTCACATCAGGGCATAAAATAAATCCCTGGTCTATGACCACAGTGAAAGCTAGTATCATGGTAACATATTTTTATAAAAAGTTACCCAACAGACTGCACCTGTTTGAAGGAGTTTGCATCTTATGCATCTTCAGTGCTTAGGAATTTGCAGCCATCAAAGCGTTTAAGAGGGTAACAAAACAAACCAAGAAAAAAAAAAGTGTGGGCAGTGAACAGGGAGAGTAGGTAGAGAGAATGCCTTTCATCTCCTTACAGAGCCAAGTCCGTAGCTGTCCCATCCCAGTGAACCATTTAACCAACCATAGCTTAAATCCTGACTTACCATCACAGTTACACTGGCAGCAGCCTGGCAAGAGGAGGGTTCGCTGAGCACAGTGGCAAAACCCCACTGCCTCTGCCCAGGCCCACTGTTAAATATTAACCCAGCAGTTCAGGAGGGTAGTGTGGCACAAAATGGAAGTTCCAAGCTTCAGGTAGCAAAAAATGAGTAACCAAGGCTAAAAGAGAAAGAAATAAGTGATGAAAGATAGTGAGAAAGCAGCTAATACAAGAAGGAAAATTCAGATGCCTAAATGCCAGAGAAATAGTGGCACAAAGCCCGGAAGGCCAGCCATGGAGCCTGGAAGGGCAGCCATGGAGCCTGGAAGGGCAACAACTGGCTTAAATCCCAAATGGTGAAAGACAAGCCAGCGAACAGGCATCACTGAAAAACAGAGTGACACAGATGAGCTGCAAAACAGATGGAGGAATTTAACTCCAGTAGCTCTGAAGAAGCAGGGCTTGGGGATAACTAAATCTTCAGTCAAGCAAAAGGGTGGCCGGCATGTGAAGTATAAGTAGATTCTGAATAGTACAGTAAGATCACAAAATATTAGTTGGTTTTCATTGATTTGGTTTTCTCTCTGTGTATTTAAGTAACACGTTTTATTAATGCTCCTGTTTTATTTTTGGACTCTAAGCATGTGCATAAAAAATCCTATATCTGCTGATTAAAAATGGATGCTTTTTCATGCCCTGTTTCTCTGCTGCACAACCCCGTAGGAGGCAGAGATACCACCAACAGAGCTGTCATGCTCTTCTTAGCTGGACTGTGATAACAAATTCATGCTGCATTCTTCTCCCAGCCCCTTCATGGGTTGCTCTCTTCTACGAATGTGCATCTCTGAGTCACAGCCACATTTTATGTGGTTCAGCATGGCACTGTATGGCCAAAGGGACTGGTCTGCAGGCATCTAAGGAAATGGCTCCACCAGGGCAGCAGCACTGCCAGCTGTCAAGTAAGGACAGAAGTGTCTTATTCTGTCAGAAATGCTTTTACCTGGCCGTCCTTTCACCACGTAGCTGTGAGCCTGCTGCAACCAATGTCTGCCTTTCAGCTTTCTTTGCTAGGAGACTGGAGACTGCCATTTTGCTTGTTATTGTTAACAAATAATCACATAAAATGACTAGGAGGCTTGGCACCTTTCACAGTCACAGAATTAACTCTTTAATGAAGCTTCAGCCCAGTTGCCAGTGGCTGGTTGTGGGCAGGTCAGGAGATGTGGGCATTGTCCCCATCTAGTGGCTCACCCACACCAGGTAGAAGAGTGGATCACAGCCAGGAGGGAGCAGGGGTCCTTCTTCACCTTCAAGCAAAAGCGTGAAACCCTCAGGTTATGTAGGGTTAGCTGTAAGGATACTCGGGAGAGCATAACCCTTATTACTCCTGTGAGAATCTAATTTACAAGATCACTTCATCTCTTTCATATTCAGGATTTTATAGTGAGGCATCATGCCAAATGTTTATACAAAACTAGTTGCCATTAATTAGAGAAATTTTAATGATGCTTTAGTTTATTATCTTCCATCAAACTGTCTTACCTGCTAGTAGGCCTCTCAGCTTTCCCATTACTGTGGTTTGCACCACTAACTGCTTTGCTCAAACTGAAGTTTTTTTGTAAACTACACTGGCTTTACTGTTCAAGGTAGTACTTATTCTGGAGGCCATTGGGCAGCCTCTTTGTTTCAGAAAACTAGACAACACTTGTGGAAAAAGTTACAGAGCGATCTATACTCCAGTAATATGTATGATACAGAATTTTACATCCAAAGACTGTGATTCACATTCCAAAGATCTGGCTAAAAATAAATCATAGAATCATAGAACGGCATAGGCTGGAAGGGACCTTAGAGATCATCTAGTCCAACCTCCCTGTTATGAGCAGGGACACCACCACTCTACTAGACCAGGCAACACATGGGCACCGAGCGGGAATCATATATGGGGGGCCGGTTAGCTCAGTTGGTTAGAGCATGGTGCTGATAACACCAAGGCTGCGGGTTCGATCCCCGTTCAGTCCCCTTGTGTTGCCTGATCTAGTTGAGAGGCGTCCCTGCCCATGACAGGGAAGTTGGATTAAATGACCTCTAAGGTCCCTTCCAACCTAAGCCATTCTATGATTCTATGAAAAGTAGCCACAAACAATTTGCACCAGCTTTGGCACAGCTATACTAAAGGCCAAAGGAGTAAGTCCATCTGCCTAGATTTGAAACTCTGCTCAAAGGAAAGCTGTAAAACACTAAGGTGCCTAAAACCTTATCACACCTTAGGATTGCTACATGCATCTTTCTCTTTTTTCCCCAACCCCTTTATTTTTAAATTTATTCTATCTATAGAAAAGTCACATTTTCTTTCTGCCTGAGGTATGATCAGTAGCAGACCATCTCCAGTGGAGATTTGTTGTAGGCAGAGCTGAGATGCGTATCTCTGGGTAAAAAGCCTGTAGCTGGAGAAGAGTTCGGGATCCCAGACATAGCGACTTAGCAAAATAAGAATTCTGCTTGACTTTGAAGATTATAGAAAAGACTGATAGAACTGACTCTCAGAAGAAAAGAATTGTATTTAAAAGTTCAGCATGTCAGTACAGAATGTCTCTGAGACAACACACAGGAGCTCCAAATCCTCTCCTCTGCCTGGCCCCAGCTTTAAGACAGCCGGTTTTTCAAAGTTATTATTAGTCAAAAAGTCCTTCTCAGAGCTTAGAACAATCAAAGCACTTTGCAGAGCCTTTAGTGATGAAAGGCATTTCCAACTGAATAGAAAAATCCAACAGTATAGTACAGTAGGTGAATAACCCCAACCTTTTAAGTTGTAGCTCAAGCTGTGAAACCTAACAGAAATGTTATACTGTTCCTGCACGCACAATGACTTCAAAAAACAGAGCGAAATTGTTTGAAAAAAATGGTTTTCTCTGTGGGTCATGCTGGAATTTACAGAATAAACCAATGCTGGAAACAGTTTTTGTTGTGGAATCATATATCTGAAATATCTGTTAGGAATGTATGGAAATATATTCTGCTTTCTTGTCTGTCTCTCACACACCCACGCAAACCTGAATTGCTCTTTCTGACGATTTCATGGACACAAAACTTTACTCAGCATGCTAAAATGAAAAAAATTCAGCCCAGCAGTAATTTGAGAATATTAGGAACAGCTGGACAAGATTCGAGTGAAGAGAACATTTGAATAAGACAGTATGTAGCCGCAGTTAACCTACCCACACTACAAGGAACATGTCCTGTGAATGAGCTCACCTTAGCAGAAGATAGTATTTTGGAGAAGACTTCTTGCTGGCATGCCTCTAGTTGTCAAATATTATGTTGCTTGAGGTAATAATTTCTGTTTCTTGCTTCTTTCAAAGTTCAGTAAACCCAGATACGGACCAAGAGCTTATGCCAGAACTGCAAGCTCAGAGTCCAAGAGCAAAGACGAGTTGAGGCGAAAGGGGCAGGCTCTGGGTAACTGCTTCCCAAAGGTCTACCTGCTCAAAGGAAGTCAATCATGTGGCCGAAGCAAGGCTAGGTAAGCTATTATGATTGACTCCTAAAGGGCTTCCTAAACATGTGCTCATCCTAATTGACATAATAAATGCCATCAGCATTTCACATACTAAATTATAAAATTGCACGTCTAGTTATGTAATAAAAGGTGCAATACCGCTCTGATTTGGCTGATTGCTCCAGCTGACTTTGGTAAGACTGGCAACCTCGCAAATACCACAAGCTTGCTTTCAGCCATTTGACCAAATGACAAGACTGTATTTTGGGTGGCTGGACAATCATGTGTCCCGGCTGCCTCTCAAGGTGCTGATAGCTAGGAGCAGGTGCAACAGTCCATGTAAACTGCCTGAGGGAGCACATCCACAGTTCTTGCTCCAGATGTGTCTAGCATGTCTCTGCGATGGGGGACACGTCTGCCCACCCTCCTGCTGTGTTTCAGAGCAAGGAAACATGGGCCTGCAGACCACTATGGACCTCTGGGGTGCTTCACTCAGATGCTCCTCGATTCAAACAGCCTAATACACAAGAATATAAGGACCCACACGTAACATTGCAGCAGTGAGACAGAATGGCAGAACCCTCCATATACATTAAATTACCACAATTACCATGAGAATAGGTGGCCAGGTAGGAGAGAGAAAAAAAAAGTTCCCACAAAAACAAGGCTGCAGAATGAACTCAAACCATACTAGATATCAACGAAGACAGGCAGGAAATAGAACCTATGCATAGCCAGCCTGCAAGAAAAATTAATGTTGGATCTATGCCATATTAAACAAAGCCACAGGGAAACAGTGTTCAATAATTCTTCTTTCCACTGGACCCTGATAAGTAATCCTAAAAGCCTGTTGTCCTTTCCTTCCTCACTTCCATTTTCTATTCCTTATCATATTCAGTAGTACAGAGCACTGAGATGACCCAAACCATCAACAGAGATCCGTACCTGAACAAAAAGATTTTTCCTGAGGCATTCCCCTTGCTTTCTGGCTTCCTAATGCGTGGATCCACTTTTTACTACATTCCCAAGGACAAATGTATCCAGCCTCTTTGAGAAGAGCAAGATATCCCTTCATCCACCATGAACTGTTCAGCTACTCTCCAAGCTGGCCCAGATGAAAGAGCACAGTAAAACGCCCCATGACCCTGGTCCATCAGGGGTAAAAAAAATGACCCAAACTGCTGCCAGTGTGCCAAGTTAAGGGGCTAGGGGGTACTGGGAAGTAGGGAAAAGTGGTTGATTTGGCTTGGGGTAGTCACACCTTGGTTGCCAGTGGTGCCCATTTAGGCTCAGAGAAGACTTGTTTGTTCCAATTAAAATATTCTGCTCACCCAGCTTTGAAGATCCTGTGTCTTCAGACAGCAGGTAAGTAATCTTGCTGACTTCCTGATCTGTGGATCCAAGAACATTTATCAAAAAGAAAAACAACCCTGCACCTCACTCTCAGCACCATCTAAACCACTTTAAAGTAGCTTTTATCTCTTTTGTGGTGCAAAATCCATTGTGGTTTTGCAGGGCAACATTTATGTTGGTCAGGATGAAGAATGACCTGCCCAACTACAGCTTCATGATGTGAGAATGGCTCAGCCAGTGCAAACATTTCCCGAGAGCACCTGCCCGTTTGATGTTGGCTCCACACAAACAGGACACAAACTGCTGCAAGAGCTCCAGCATCTGCACGGACAACCTGGCACGTGGACCACGTGTCCTCTGTGCAGGCCTGCCCTACTTAATTTTAAAATAACAACACAATAGGCAGGGTGAAATACACGGAAATGTGAAAATCCTAACTTAATACAGCTTCAGAGTAAACCTTAATCTCTCTTTGCAATCCTCTCCTAGGGCCCCAAGTGGGTCAGAGGGGCAGGTGGGTGAGGCTACCTCTCTGCCCCTTCAGTGCCAGGGGAGGGGAGAGCTGCTGAAGTGGGAACAAAAGGGCAGGGACAAGAGCCCAATGGAGGATACCTCCCTCAGAGGACACTGAAGCGTTACACCTTACCCTCCATCCCACGGCCACAGTGCCTGCCAGCCTCAGACCACACAGCATGTTCTCATACGTAACCACGAGATAACATTTAATAACCAGAGAGTGCAGGACACGTGATGGATAGCCCTGCTAATAACACATAATAAAGTAAGCTGTGCTTTAATTACACTGTGCCTTTACAATTGCTCCTCTGATCCAGGAGTCTCTTAATGCTTGACAAACTACTTAACGAGTTCTCACAACACCCTATGGGGACCTTTTTTAGGAGCAGCCCGCAGCTACCTGCTCCCACCCCGTGGGGCCAGGCTCCCATGATGCCAATGCCCACTTTCCATCACAAGGGTCCTTGTGCAGCTCTGTGGCCACAGAGATGCTCTCAGAACACATCTGAAGAAAAGATCTCACACACTCTTGACCTCTAGGACTGCATCCTCTGCTTTAGAAACATCCACCCGTGGGGCGACAGCAGCAACTCGCAGCAGCTAGCTCTTGTCTAAGCAGAACCAAATGCTTTAGGTAAAACTTCAGACCCTTTGTTCTCAATGGCAAAATTAAGTAAATAAATTAAATAAATTAAGTAAATAAAGATTCTCAATTCTACGTACGTTACATCCAGCTCCAGTATTAAAATTATATATTAATATATATTTAATATATTTACTATATTTTATACATTAATATATATTTATTATTGAACTATATATGTAATCTAATAAAATATTATTAAATATTGCATATACTCTATAATTTAAGTTATAGTTCTGTAAATGTCTATAACATATCTGTATCTTACTGTTTCCTTCTCCTACCACGTGGACCCACAAAAACCACTGAATAAACAAATTCTAACCAGAAAAAAACAGTCTCTACTGAAGAACTGCGCAGAACAGTCACAAGTCCTTGAGTGACAGCTGCTGGCTCTCAGTCCCATTCAGAAACCTGGAAAAAGGAGGGCACAAGCCCAGGCAGGGTACTTAACAGTAAATTTCAAGAACTTAGGAGAGTGGTAGAGCCCAGAGGCAGAATCCTGAATAATGGGCAGACACACAATAGGCAGCTGGAAACAGAAATTTCAGGAGGCAAGGGGAAGAAGTTTGGATGAGCTTACAGGCATTTTGCAATGCCAAGTGCTGAATTTCACACTGAAGAAAAACACACTATTTGAAAGAGGGGAACAGATTACATGCTGAAGAATCTGAACCCAGCAGCACAAATACTGTGGTCTGACTATCAGTTTTCTGGTGCTGACACTAGTTATGTTTTGGGTCTTAGACAAACAGAATATTGGCTTTCACTCAGTTATCTCTTTTATGGAGCAGTGCTGACAGAACCCATTTAGATCTGCTGACACTCCCAATTGCTCATTTGGAAGTAAGCTGTGCCCTGGAGCTTATAACCATCTTCCAAACGGAACGGACTGGGAAAAAATGAAACATTTGAGAAGGACTGGAAGCAGCTCTCTAACTAAGGCTGTGCAATAGTTTCCATTCCAGGGCGCTTTTCTGTAGCACGATAGTGACTAAGATCCCTGTCCAACAAATGTCTCAGCAAATAAATTTTCTTTATTACGGGGACCAGGCCCTCAGCTACTAAAACACATCCTCCAGAACCTGATTCTGCCCTTATCTGCTCAGTGCTGGGAAACAGCATCCCTGAGTATGATACTACTCACTAGACTTGATTCATCACATCTTTAATTGGGGTTTTGTGGGAACTGCCTGATGAAGTCCATTGCTAATTAGCATGCATGTGTTGCTGATGGCCTTGTAACATTCTCCTTACAACGAAGAGGCTTACTAAGGTTTTGTCAGCCAGGACACGCGAGTGACACCAGCCTGGGAAAGATAGTTAAGTCTGCCTGAATTAATAGCTGCTTCCAGAACCGGTTCTGTGGGTGTGGAGACCAATTGTGTCCTGCTTAATCCTGTGATGAGAAACCAATTAGGAATTATGTGCTCAAACTGTCCTGCTTCCTGCATCCTTCCACACAGTCAGATGTGATCTGCTGCACACAAGCAGAGAAGTGGATTGTTTAATTCATTGAAATTTTTCCTATAAGTTGTAGCTATTTCAGTGCCTCAGACCTTTTTTTTTTGACTGGATCTCAATAATCTTTTACACAGCAATGGTATAATTAGATGACTCCTCAGACTGAAACTATGAAACCCCAAAGCTATGCTACAAGATGCTTTCCAGCATTGACTCCTACTTGCAAAATCCTGTGTGAACTGGTACTGTTAAATACACAGTACAAGAACTACAAACAAAAATCATCTTTGAAGGAGAACACCAAATACAATAATAGTATCACCCCTATTTTTTAGCATCAGCATCCTGACAGTATTATACCATGTAGCTGCAGGCACGGAAACCAAAAGACTAGGGAAAAGACAAGGACAAAGTGGACTAGAATTATATTAAAAATCAGATCAAATTTACCTGCTTTCAGACAAGCCACTTGCTGAAAAAGTGCATTGATCCAAACAGAGAAGCAGCCGTCATCCCTTAATAAGAAATTCCTGACACGTGGAAATCATTGTTTTATTAAGGCTCTTTGTTTTAGCAAGAATGTTGCGGGCGTATTAAGGTAAAGGACCAAGAAGAGAGTTGCCAGGAGCCACTAGTCAAGTAGGATGTTTCAAGGGTGTTTAGCTCCCTCATTTCCTTGTAAAAGGCTAATTGATGTTTACTCAGAGGGATGGCAACAGTTTGCAGTTGGAGGCAGTTGTATGTGACAGGAGCTGTCAACTCCCTTAACATTTACTGAAGGTGAAAGTTTCTGCTTCTGTGTTGAGCCCCCTCAAATCACATGGTTCAGGTTAATGATCCTTTTTACAGAATCAGCTCGAACCTTTTGTGAAAAGTCTCAGAAAGATTAACTGCATCTTTGCACATCCCAGTTTCTAGGAGCAAAACTTCCAGTGGAAGAACTAGATACACGGGGCAAACAAGTGCCGCGTCAGGCAGCCTTGCATGATGTCAGTGTCTGGCCATTTCAACCAGAGAGGGGCTTCATTAAATGCTCCCCCAAAGGCTCAGGCCACAGGATCACTCAAATCAGCTGCAGGCTTCTGTCTCCCCTGCACTGAGAGGAGCCAGGCAGCAGTACTCAACCATACAGGCAGGACTGACAGCTCCAGAAAAATCTGGCTGCTTCCCTCCAGCAGCCAGTCTGGAGGAGACTCTTTGCATTTGAAAGCTTTTACCAATTTACTTTCCTGCTGGAAACATTGCTTGATTTCCTGGTTTGCAGTGAAATGATGCTAATCTATCATTTCAACCTTCGTGCAAGGTTTATTCACGTTTTGGAAAAGAAAAACTGTGCTGGGGGAAGATGCCAGTGCTTTCAAACTTCTTCCAAAACACAATTCGATTTTCTCTTCTGATAGACAATCACAGCCCAGAGCCAGGAACATTCTTCTTTCCAACTCTGTGCTGCAATGAAGCCCTGACACAGCTAATGCTCAAACACATGGGCTTGGAATAGCCTTCCAAAAAGAAGAACTTGTGTGAATGAAAGGGATGACATTTGTACAGGACCATGAAAAAGTAACAGAAATTAGCAGTAGGAGAAAATATTTTCAGGTGGCAGGAAAAAAGATAACAAACAACAGTCTTCCCCAGATTGATTTAATTTATATTTTTGGAAAATACGCATAGGCTCTGAGGGGTGGAAGAATATAAAATAGCGAATTAGTAACAGATTACTTCCTTAAGGGGAATTTTGAGTCTCAGGAAAGTAGAGGGGGGTACTGAGGAAACAACTCTTTGCAAGACAGCAACTTTCCAAATACCTGATAGTGAATCGTGGCTTTTATTTACAGATCAGCACTTGTGCTTTTCCAACAACAGCACATAATAGACAGTGCTATTTCAATAAAGTGGTGGAGCTACCTTGATATCATTCTGCATGACCCTGAATGAACAAATTGAAAGTGCTTTGGAGGGTGAGTTGAACCGAGCACTCCGTTTCTGCAGGAGACGGCGGTAAAACAAGTGCCTTGTGCAGTGCTCAGTACAGTCACCTAAGGTATTCTTGCCTTTCCTGCTGTTGGAAGAAACCTTTCCTAGGCATTGGGCATCTGACAAAAGCTTGAAATACAAGTCTAATATGCACACCTCTCCTGGATTTTACGTTTTCCCGTGACAGATGTCAAAGCAGCCAAGAGCTTGATGCAAGCAGTTCATGTCTAGTAGTTAAAAATACCACAAAGTATTCCTAGCTTTAAACATTTGCAGGTGTCCTGCCGATTTATGTACTTGGATCCCTTTTCTACTGAATAAGTATATACTTCAGTGTGGGAGTATGTACACACATTCTCACTGCAGTCTCGAGTTCTATGTTGGCACATCTGTGCATATATGTGTTCTCATGTGAACGATTGGGCTTAGCGGTAGAAATGAAACAAAAAAAGCTTTGTATATTCATACATATTAACAGGTTTGCAAACATTGCACATATCTGTACTGAATTACAAGACGATGTAAGAACTGAGTATAATTTTAAGTAAGTGAAGGAGAAAATGAGCTAAAGGTAAAAACTAAACCAAGTTCTCATTCTGTCCTCACCTCAACTACAGTTTTACACATAAAATCAAGCTCCAAGATAGCGCAGGGGTGAGCGTAGCCTCAATTTACCTACTACAGCTGCAGTGAGACATTGTGGGTTTTAACCTGGGGGAGGGGAAGAAATGGGTTTCCAGAGGATTAATAAAAGGACGGGCTAAAGCGGCTGCAGTACAAATGGCACCTCTCTACAGATAATCAGTTGGATTTTAACACACTTTACTGAAGAAATAGACCTTCTTTACAAACAGCAGACAGAAAACCAAACACATCTAGCTAACAAAAAGCTAAGCATGGCAGTTTTGCACACTAGCATGTAGTATGGATGTAAGCAGTATTTTAACACTGGCCACCAAGAAACGCAGCAACCTGCAGGTACATTATATGTAATCTTCTCTGTGAGATTATGAAAATAATCCCTGCATTAGATTATGGGGTGACTGAATTACTAATGACAGACACAGTAAATATTTATTGCTGCCTTGCTGCGTGGCACTCCCGAGGGGGCAGGCTGAGGTTCGGACCCACTCCCTCCCGCTGCAAACTGGGGCCAGTTTGTCAGCCAGAGCTTTTCCTTCCACCTTTGCTCCTCTGGAAAAACTCCAGCCCAACTGAAGGGTAAAAGCAGGAACAGAACAAGAAAATAATACAAGCCTTTAAACTCACGTGTCTGGCTTTACCGTGTCTCTCACCGCTGCTGGTGGAGTCCTGCAGGTGCAAAATCGCCAGGCTTGGGCAGGGGCACCACGCTCAGCCTGCAGCCCTGTCTCTACAGGCAGGGAGCAGCTGGTGGCCGTGTGAGGCTGGGAAGCCTATGGCATGACAGAAGATACGAAGAAAAGCTGAATTGCATAAACCTGGGCAATTTAAGGTTTAGAAGACCACACCCTCCCGGTCATTTCTCCTGCAGGCAGATAAGCGTGTGCAGGCTGCTCAGACAACAGTGTAATTTGAAGATTTTGCTTTTCTTTCCGGCATATACCAAAGTTCATTTTCAGTTTGGCTCTTCCTTGGACTTCTTTTCTTCTTTCAGCCTTGCATTCAACATGGTTCAAATTTAGTAAGTCAAGTGGACCATCTTAAAAATTGCTTCAAGATGAAGTATTCGCGTTGGCTTTCCCCTTGGAAAAGCAAGATGAGACCTGCAAGGTCTAATCCTGAGTCCATGCTTTGGAAGTAGGATCTGCACCTTGTTCCTGCACACTTGAAGCTGATAAAGACTTGAACCATGTAAGAATAACTTGTAAACTCTGGAATCAGCTGGCTGAAAATAAAAGCTCTCCTAATTTTCTGAACATTGCAAAATACATGCAGCTTTAAACTCTGTTATTCAGTTATTTTCAGCTTAGAAATATCCAAAAAAGGTGCAAGATGTTGTACATCAGACAAGGTGTTGTGCTGCTGCACTGTAATGCAACAGCTGAGCGTGAACGTTAATTACAAAAGCAACGGCAGCATAAAAGATCTCCTTTTTCCAAATAGTATCTTCAGTGGAGGAGAAGAAACCCTGATCTTCCAACCAATTGCTAATAAATGCAATGACTTCAGCCCTTGTAAGCATTTGCTGCTAAGTGAGGAAGTCATATTCAGGAAGCTAAGCAGCTTCGGAGATGGACTTGAAGAAAACAACTGCAGTATATGCCGAAAACAGACGGAAGGAAATCCCCAGCCTCTGATATAAACATCTATGGCTACCAGGTCTTGGCCTCCAATTCATTCTTGTGCAAAGTTTGTTTCCCTTCAAACATTTTTAAAGCATACTTGCTACTTGTGATTATAAAATCCTTTGCTAAACATTTATTTTAAGAAATCATCAAGGGACCTGTCAAGTCCTACCAGCAAGTGTGACAGTCACGCCCTTAGCCTGATGGATGCTTGTTTGCAGCAGCATTTGCCTTTCCTGCCCTGGCAGCACAGCACTTCTGCTCTGAGCTGCTCGAGGAAACCTGGGATGGGTCCCTGCCGAGCCAGCCTGATGGCGCTTGGTTGCCCAAAACGTAGGGGTGTGCCAGCAGTGCCGTGCTGGAACTAGAGAACCACGCAGCGCTGAAGTGCTGCAGCTCTCCCCCCGGAATGAGTGCAATAGGGAGGGACACAGCCCGCACGGGACCAGATGTCCACAGCAGTCACAAGGCCAGATATGCAAGCCTCATGCGTCAGCCCTCTGCAGAATTGAGCTATGCATATGCAACGTACTTTTAAAAACATGCTTAAGCTACAGAAGCTTAAACATTAGCAAATACATCCCCACAAAGCAAAGCGTGTGTTTAAATCCTTCCTCGCATGGGAGGTCTCTCTGAGGCTGATCGCCCTAGATCTGAAAGCCCAGATCCCTGCTGTCACAGGTGACCACATCAGACACTCAGTTACAGGCTTCATTTCCATTTTAGAAACTAGCCAAGTTTTCACCCCCTCCCACTGCCGGGAGGCTCTTCTAAGTTTCCAGACTAAGGGCCAGTTCAAACTCATTTGTTTTCATGTTAATGTTACTGGATTGCTTAAATAGACTTTCCCATCCCATGACATGTTTTCCTACTTTCCTTCCCACTCGAACTCTCTAAGTGTCTGCTCAGAAGAAAGGCTCTCCACTCTCTTGCTTGCCCACACAGGCCTCCTCTGGGGCACTCATTCCTGTCCAAATCCTTCACTCTGGAATATCGCATTAGTACTTCCTTACACATACCAGGCAAATTATTTCCCCAGAAGGCAAGTTATTTATTGGCTCTGAACCAAAACGCTGGTGAGCTGGACCTGTTGAAGGAAGATCCTATGCTGAACCTGTCTTTCATCTGCTGGGGAGGAACATAGAAGGATGTCCTCTGAACTACAGCCTCTGTTCTGCATTATTTATAGATTCCCTCCTTTGCTTGCAGCTGCCTAAAAACTCCAGCAGACTTTCCTCATCAACAGCACACAAAAAAAGAGCATTTTCCTACCACAATTCATTCTTTTGCATTGAAATGACAGCAACATCTCACAGATCAGATGGGTGCAATGGCACCTGCTTGATAAACTTCTAATTCCTGGGTATAGCTTCATACATTGGAGGCAAAATCCCCTCCGTTTAATTTTAAAACAAATTTGTAAAGTTTGTCTCAACCTATGCAACTTTTCCAGTTTCAGATATCCCATAATTCACTACTGATGAAATTATTTCCAGGAGGACAGCGTGCCATAAACTCTCGTTGTATTAGACTTACTAATTTACTAAATTATTTCAACATATATTGCAATTGCTGGCAGTACACACTGTGCAAGCTAAGTTAGAAAATGAGTCAGGTCAAATTATGGGAAATTGTAATAATCAAATGTTAGGTGATAATACTGTAATGGATGCCATCTGTATTGGGTTGAAAAAAATCACTGAGGCCCATGTGAAGCCAGGGCAGACAAGTCAGGAGGTAGGTCAGTTCTTTGCCTGCTCCTGACTCCTCTCTTCCAGCCCCTGGTCAGGGCCAGCCACCAGCCTGCTTGTGAAAAATTAAGGAAAAGACCTATCTCTGGTTCATATTACATTCCTGTCCATGCAGGACAGGATATGGCAGGGGACTGCTATACTGTCTCTTTCAAGTTCACAGGGTATTTCTGTGATGTCACCACAGTGGTAGAATACAGCCTTGTCCCTGACCCCCACGGATAGATGGTAGGATGGGCTCCAGGAGGCAGAAGATGGGTGGTCCTGGCTGGCACTCTGCCTTGGTGGAGGAGCAGCAAGAAGCAGGAGCCAGGGAATGAGCATCAAGAGCTGCGAGTCACAGCTCAGGGCAGTGGGTACAGACCAGCCAGGAGGAGATAGGTTGACCAGGATGAAACTGTTTCCCCAACTTCCATGATGACAGGCCACATTCACATCTGGCACTGATATTTGATTCAGTGTTCTCACATATATACTTCAGCTTGTAGAGACATACTGGAGAATAGGAACAAACCCCAGGTGGGAAAAAATCAGGTTTAGAAGCAACTCCGGAATAAAGGCCAGTGTTTTCATATCAGTTCCCTCTCCTTGTTCCCTCTTTGTGGAAAATCATCAGTCTGAATTGGATCACAAAGCATAAAAGAAAGAATGCCAAGCAGTTGTGCTATGGACTCTGAGGACTGCTGAGGGCCAGCGGCAGTCTGCTTGGAAATGAGAATGTGGACTTTGCAATCATTCATCACCAATGTTAAACTAGCAATTCTGCACAGGGTGACAGTTTAAATAGGATGTTGACTTTCTAAGTTGGCCTACTCGATGCAATTTACAGATAGCAAGAATCTTAAAGAGTGTATGTTACTCTCAGAAGTCGTGTTTCATTTGTCATAAAAAATTACTGTATCTTCTGTATCGTACACCTTTACATTTTCTAGAAGACTCCAGAGAACAGGGACGTAATAAAGAAACTAAAACCACAGGATTGAAATAATCTCTTGTCCTCAATTAACGACCCAACAATAGTACTAGATTTACAACTACTGTTTTCTGAAATAGACAGCTTTCACAGGCTGAGAGAGCACAGAATTAAATATGGTCCTACTGGGGAAAAAAAATCAAACCAAACAGCAGCTTGTGCCATACCAGCAACTAAAATCATCCCACCAAAGAGCCTGCATAGCATCTGTCAGGAAAAGCTCCAACTGGGAAAGCCCACAGACCCAGCTGTACCATCTCAAGTGAAACTTGGGGTCCTCCCACCTCCTCCAGAAAAATCTGTGAACACGAGCTGTACGTACATAAGCAAAACAAACTTCCAAGTAGCCACATCACTCTGGGTGTTGGGAGAGGATAATATTACAGATAGCAAGGCTCTTTATGTTTTCCCTTGAGAGAAATCGTTGAAGTTAAAAAATTAATCTGGGCTCTCAGCACATTCATTAGTTAAATTGCAAAGCAAGTTTGTTACATAACGAATCTCAGGACAATTATATTTGACGAGATAAGTCAAGGTTCACAGTACGAATGGATTGCTGACTAAGGTAAAGTGAATACCTTCTGCAGAATGGAAGCTCTCTGATCCTTTAGAAATGTCAATCCTGTGCCCTACCCCAATTTTTGAATTACCTGTGCCTTTTTGGAAGAATACATTTGAATAGTACCTCCCAAAGTTGTCTCCAGAGTCCAGGAGGAAGCAACTGAGGAAAACTAGGTTCATTCTCTAGAAGTGGGCAAACTCAGGGACAGAAATTAAGTGACTTGCTCCCATTACCACAGAAGTCTCTGGCATAAAGAGCATCTCTCATTCTGCCACGTTACACACAGTAAAGGGAATTGTTTAAAGTGGAATAAAATGTCTGGAATAAAAGCCTGTACAAATATGTAGTGTTTTCACTCCATCCTTGAATTAACTTTCACAGCTGGGTTCATATCCTGAGTGCAGTTCATAGAGTTCAAGATTAGAAGAGAGAAGGAGATCATCTGGTCCAGCTTCTTGCGAGTCACAGGCTGTCACATCCCCTGCTCTGTGCCCACACTGCCTGGGTTTAACCTCACCAGGAATCTTCCTAGAAAAGCATCCCACAGTGGTCTGAAGAACCAAAATACAGGGAATTCATTGATCTGTTTGGCAGCTTTTCCAGAAATTGTTCATACTTGTGAAAACGCATGGGTAATTTATTGCTAATTTGATGACACCACTTCAGGTTATCACCATCATTTTTGCTATGTATTTCCTAGCTGGCTGAAAGACCCCTTCCCAACCTGGCATCTGCATCTTGTACCACTACCTGCATTACACTTGCACTATCATTCTCATATATTTTTTATGTGGATCAAAAAGACCATGCTCTAAGTACCAAGTATATTACCTAGCCCTTAGGTAAGCCTTTTTCTATTCCTTGTTTTCTGCTCCAATTTTTAAATCATCTTTTAAAGTGCTGGCTGTTACATTACTCCCCATACAAAAACATGCTATAAAAACAGTCAAAAATCAGACCCGTGCTCCAACTTGACTCCCTTGCGTGTGTGTACTCAAGGATCACACTACATGTTTTGCCTTGCCATTGAGCAAAGACTACACTTCGAGGGCATCCATTAAGATCTCCAAAGTCTATTTTTTTTCCTAAGCTGTGTTTTTCATTTCTGTAGATATGCTTGCTGTTCCCCGTTTCTAGGTTTACAATTTTGCATTTGGCTGTATTAAAGCAATCTTTTTTTGGTCTGAACTCCATTTTTTAGGCAATTCAAATCCCTTTTCTGTAGCACCACGCATTATTAGTAAGTGATCCAATATTTTTCCTGCAGGACTAAGAAATGAACATCAGCAGAAGTGAGCTGACTCCTGAGCTGGCACTGGAAATTTAGCAGAAATATCCTTTTTAGTGTGACTCTACATCAACTGCTTTTGATATACCAGTTCCTAGCCACTTGGTATGTGCTTGCACAAGAATGTAAAATCATTCATTTTTGATCAGAACAAATTAGGGTATTGATCTAAACACTCTCAGGGTCTACTATGCCTATATAGTTACTTTATAAACAAAGCAGCTAATCTTACACTAGAAAAAGCAAGTCAAGCTTACCTGAAAAGGCCCATGTTCAATGAAAACGTCATTGGCTGCCATTAATAATATTTCTGTTCTTTATTATTTGAATTCCCATATCAGCTTTGCTTATATTTTACTGGAAGTGAGGTCAGGGTAGCTGTTATCAGAATTATCCTGTTTGTGCCATTAGGACATTAGCAAAAGAAATGAGCATGCTTTTAGTCTTGACAAATTTCTCCAATATCTCCACATTTATTAAAAGTTCACATCATCAGGCCAGGCAATTTCTCATCCAATTTAAAAAATAAATTAAATATATAAAATTTAGGATGCATAGCTGCAGGTTATACAGGGTCTACTGCTTTAAAGCTGTTTTCCCAAAGTAGGAGTTGTCTAACATTCTCTTAATTACAGAATTCATCATCCTCACATGATATATGTACAACACCTTATTTCTTCCCAGATATAAATCAAACTATCATCTGAACATTTGGGCCATCTATGGATTTCTTATTAGTTTTAGTACTTTCAATCCTTGCTCAGCCTACACTATCTCTACCTTTTTTTTTTTTCCTGATGTGAATCAAAAACTGCTTTGGAACACCACTTGCTTGCCAAGAGTGGATTTTAGTTTAGCCTTTGCAAGTAATTTCATTACTTCATAACATATAAATATCAACAGATATCTATCTCCTTTTTCTAGTCCTTTTTTCCAATATACAGACAGTTTATTTAAATAAACTGTCCACACATGTATCTATAGATATGTATACATACTTAGCCCCATATATAGGTATGTATAGACAAATACATACCTAAACATGCGCACACATGTGTAAGCACATTTCTACTTTCTGTCTTTTTTTTGCCATGCATGTCAACACTGTTTTGCCCGTTCGGCAAACTCTTCTTGCAGTTTTCATTCATACCTTTCTCTTCCTAGCTAATTTTAATATGGGCTGTCCCTGGCTTTGGGAAATTGGCGTTTTCAAAATAGCACATACAAATATTACTGTCTGACACTGTTTTCATCTATATCGAACGTAATCAGGTTGTGATCACTTTTTTCCAAGACAACTTTGATTTCCACTCTAATGAATTGATGAATTCATTCTTATCTATTATCAGGCTGCCCAAAAGCAGAATTCTTCCAAGCCAGGTTTGACATCATTTATTTTGTAGAACTATCATCCGGTATTGAATGATATTCTAGTGATGTTTCACAGGTAGCCAAATGAATCTTCAGCAAGTCTCCAAAATAAAGTTCTCCATAATTACATGGTTCCCTTTCCACATGCAGTAGTAGCTCATCCTATCTTCAGAATCAGTTGGTGACTTATCACCTCTACTCGCTTCTGTTTGCTCCTGGGCTTTGGTAATCAGCATACTGCACCGCATTTCTTAAGATCTTGTACTTCCCAGTTCTAAGTTAGGTGTATATATAAGTCAGTGGGTTATATAAAAAGTCTTTCCTCTCACACAATTATCTCCCTTAGCCTGCTTAAACTGCTTATACAATATCCTGACATACTGGTCCCTCTAGCACTGAAACCTGATGAGACAATTAAGTTGAATTTATCTTGATTATTGAGAAATTCCAGTTCCTCTTACTTATTATCCAGACTTCCAGCTTCAGTGTATAAGCATTTCCAAATGCATTTCTCTTTGGATCCTCTACCACACTGATTTAATTTGTTCCTGACATAGCGAATTTGAACCACATTTACTTTCTTAATCCTCTTCTGCATATTATTACTTCAAATACTGCTACAGCAGTTCCTAATAGTGAAAACTTTTTGTCCCCTGCCATACCTATTCAATCTCTCTGCCATTTAGTACTGTGTATACTACAAGCCAATACACGTTTTCACTCCGTGGTCGGTCCAAAACCAACAGAGATATTTTGTGCTGACACAGGCTGGCTGTGATACTGTATCTGCAGCACTATGTAAATAATGGCATTCAGCATCATTATTTCTACATCAAAGCATCCTGGTTTCACAGGTGGCTTTGCAATATAAATCAGCAAATGCAACTTTTAATACCTGCAAGTACTCCATGTAGGTCACACAGGCACAACTTCTCAAGGAATCTCAGCCTGTTGTAATACTTGCAATCACAGAACTCATCGCTGGCCTGAGCTGGTCATGGAAACTCTCTGAAGGGACACAGATGTGTTTCACACGGGAGGAAGAAATGCATTAATATCCACACATCTGACAGCTACCCACTCTTAGCTGCTCTTTCTTCCACACAGAGCAAACTACGAAGCTCTGCAGAGCCTTTCTGGGAACGGGCAGGAGCCATGCTAGTGCCTATGGACATCTCAGGTGTGCTAGTCACTGTGCTAGTACCTGCCTTTTCATAAAAGAACAAAACTCTCTGGGGAAGCAGGTTTCCCTCACTGACTACACTGAACACCAGATTGTCCCATAAAGTGTTTAAACCCTATGCAATCTAGCTAAAGAAAACCAGGGTCCGTTTTATGAAGTATGTTAATTCCATACACACCGCAGGAACTTGTAAAGACATAAAATTGAGTCAGGATGCTGTGGGGCCTCTGCTCTTATCCCAGAGAGGTGGAGACCCTCCCTTTGTGTGGAGAGGCTGTATCTTTTATTAGATTTAATTGCTACAACTGGAATAATGTGCTTTCAAGTATGCAAGTGTTCCTTTAGTCACACTCACTGTAAATTCTAGTATATCCACAAGAAAAAATCCACAAAAGGTATCAGCCAGTGGAACAAGGCACGCAGGTCAGGGGCGCTTTGAAGAAGGTGAGATGTTTTCAACATACCACTTTCTGAGTAGCCCAGCATGTTCACTCTGAATGTGTTATTGCTTAGAGATTGAGGTACAGAGTGTTGCTGACTCGGCAAGCTCAGCAAACAGAGAATAGTGCACACATTGCAAATAACTTCTCTTTGTTTTACTGATCGAGTTGAGCATCAGTTTAAGCACAAGTCCTTTCACACGCCAATGGCTTAAATTGCTAATTCATTCATCCAAGGGAGAGTGCTATGCAGAGAGTACAGATTACATCAGAAACAAAAGCTTCAATGACACACAAGTATATTTACATATGGATAACGAGGTGTGTGACATGCTATACACACAGAGGACCTTCTTAGCAATCCCTACTGCAAACTGGAAGATGGTGGTAAGGGAAGACATTTAGCTCAGATATGTAACCTATAGCTCAAATGAGTAAGTGCTGCTTTATCCTAAAGTGGTCTACTTACAAAGCCAAAGGTCTAAGCACAGTGGACAGAAGAGCAGCTGGTTTGCTGACCTTCCCCTTGTAGTGCAAGCCCTGGCCTTTCTTGGGCTGCTGCCCTTGTTTTGTAACACAGAAAATATGTTTTAAGTTTCCAGCAGCTCACGCAACTGTGCTTGTGTACCTGTCAGTCTCCCGTAACGCACAACGAGTTTTCAGTTCAAGGAACAATTTCAACCACTCCTGACAGATGACAAGGGCTTTCAGCAGCAATTAAACAAGCCTGGTGAAAGCAGGTAAGCTTTCAGGTGGAGATGAAAGACTGATAGCATTTTCATCCGGAGAACACTCTCACTGAGAATGTCTCACTAAAATGCAGAGCTCCCATCCCTAGTATGAGAAAGAAAGCTTAAATGTCCAAACAGCAGGAAAATCTTCCATATGAGCTCACAGCACTTGTGAATCTACAGCAGAACAGGATTCTTTGGCTTTGGTAATCATGGATCTGTTTGTTTAACTCTAAATGTTTCCCACACTGGAAATTCCAGATTTGCATGTTTTCAAAAACCATAACAAATGGATATATAACTGTATAATACATTATATATAATGCATACCCATATATAAAATTCAACAAAAGGATGAATTAAATTTGAACACTTTCTAATGAAAATATTTATTATTATGAAGAATGATTTTGCCTGCAGTCCACTATGTGAATGCTTAAGCACCATTTCAAATTACAGCTCCTTGAGAAAACTTTTTTTTTTTAATGTGTTGTACTATGAAATGCCCTAAAAATGGCAACTCCATCAAAATTGTAAAAAGAAATTAAGAAAGTCCATGTAGCTGACTAACAAATCTCATATTATTGGGTCAGCGTCGCAGTGCACTTCTTCTTTTGGTGTATTATGGTCTGCAGCAACACCACAGAAAGCTCTTCAGTAGAGAAGATAAGACTTATCTGACATCACAAAACCATAAACTCAGCTCCCAGTTCCTGGTGATGCCTTCAGTGAGCATTATGTGCTTTTTCTAGCATAATTATACCTAAAATTATACCTACTGAACACCTTTAACTGCTAAAAAGGTAAAAATGATGTTCCGACCAAGGCATATGAAGCAGAAGGTTTTTTTAAAAGCACTTTGACCGCAGCTCCGCAACTTGAATCTCAGTTGATAACACTGAAATAACAACATTTTACTGTTGTAGTTTTCGGCCTCTGTAGACCACATATGCAGAAACATTCCACATCTGGGACAGCAAAGCCACCAAACTATTTCTGTATATGACATGATGGCAGGAGCTGAAGTCAAATCTCCACAGGCTCGATGCTGACGTACTCGTGCTTTGTCCCACCAACCTTCCCTCTCGCTGCTTTGTCAAGGAGCTGATGCTGAGACCTTACACTATATGAGGTACATACTAAGCATATATGAATGGGGTTGCTATTATCCATCAAAGGTTTCAGGCTGAAGCAGTTGCTCAGAGCATCCCTGACACGTATCCCTGCTGCTGACAGAACAAGTCTACATTCATGCCCCGTGGACAAAATCGCTATTCGTATTTAGATTTGCACCATGTTCATAAAGTTCCTTGGGAGATCTGTTTGCTTTGTATATGGGGAAATGGATCAGAAAATACTGACAATTTTCAAAATGCTTGCTCTGAATTTCAATGTCTCCTCCTTGTACTGGCTAACAGTGAACTACTGTTGGTACACACTAAGTCCCTCACATCGCATGTAAAGTACATTGATTTGCTGAATGTGTGGAGACTGCAAACTCCTTTGCCTACCCCTCCCTTCCCAAAACACCAGCAATGGACCATTATCTTTGATTTTGACATCTGAAGAGAGAATGCAAATGCCAGGAAGGAAGTTTTAGAATCCATAACAAAATACTCTCAAAAAGACTTTCCAAAGGGAATATTACAACAGGATAGAGTAAAGGAAAACAGGAGAAGAATTTGAGGGGGAGAAACTCACACTATAAATGAAAAATACTTCTGAGAATAAACAAAAACAACAGCACATCCAAATTTACTTGTGCTTTACAGAAAATTAGTGAATTTTCTGCTTAAAATAGACTAAGTACATTAGTGGAATACTTAAATAGGTCTTAATTTATACCTTCCGGACTGTGCAGTGTAGTACGAGGAAGATGAAAGTACACTCAGAATTCATGTTGGGGCCACCCCCACTGGACCACCAAGGCAGAAGGTGAAATGTAGAGGTTACAAACTGAGTCCTAGGACTCAAATTCTTGGAAGAATTTCCTTGACATCATCAGGGTATCTCCTCAAAAATCAGGAAAAAATTATCTTTAAAGTCATTGAACTGAAGATTAGGAAACCCAGTCTTTCTGATCATCTTATAATAGCTAGTCAGTATAAAAGTGTCATGACTTATTATGTTTTGGAGACAGTGACTACCTTAAGGCTAACTGTATTTTACACTATAACAACATGCAATATAAAAGCAAACATTACACTAATTTGAGCCCCTCTCCTCCCCCAACTTCTCTTGCTAAACACTGTCAGAGTAGGCAAGCCACACAGTCCGCACATCAAAGAATTTGCAAGCTAAGCAGCTGAGATCAGGAGATCAGATCTGCACAAGGAAGTACAGAACAACTCAACATTACATGGATCTGTGCAGGGCTTTGTGCATGACCTGAAAATCTTGCTGGAAAGGCTGACTCCAAGCAAAGACAGGGGATGGTGACTTGCTGAAGAAGGCTAAAAAGCTCTGAACTGTTGTGAAATACAGCTGACTTTCAAAAAAATTTCTGAGCAGCTGAAAAACTACCCTAGGGAAGAGCAGGACAGAGCACAACAAAGCAGCAACACTGACTTGGTTCGTGGTTTCTCCTCTATTATCAAGGCAGCAGGATTTTGTCAGAGTCTTTTCCAGGCCCAAGGGCTTTAGGAGAAATCTGAAAGAGAGCTTTGCTTTGTTTGCAGATTTGTTATAAAATAAAATTCACTGGTCCAAACTGAAATTGCACTGAAAGATCATGGGGGAGAAAATTACATGGCAAGTGTTAAGCTTACGGTTGAAATGATGCTGCAGTCTGCAAGGAAACATGTACAGAATCCTTTGCTGGCATTTTCATAAGCTGGGGAGAATTGCACTGGTCTGCATGTACTGAGCACAAGGAGCAGAGCTTGAGCAGGCTCTGGGTGACTGACAGGACAGCACTCTATAACCCAGACGACCAAAAACTACCCTGGAAAGAAAAAGGTGTTCACTCCAAGGGGAAAGGGTATAGAGAAGAACGTTCCTTTAAAGAAGAAATTTGTCTGCCTGTCTACTTTTAAATAAAAAACTAGAAAATACTCAGCATCACAACTTCAAATTTACCTTCTCCCTAATTAATGTTTTATCCTAATGCAATTTTCTTGGGAAACAAGGCTGAGGCAATCACACTTTTCTCTGTGCCTGCCCGCCTCCCCTCTGCACCTTCAGAGCCCAGTGGCTATTTCTGATACCTTAACTTTGAAAATGATCTCAAAGATATTACGTGTCCATAAGAGTAAAGAAAATATGGCAGAGTGGTAGAGGAAAGAGAGCCCATTAAGCATTCACACGGAGACGAAGGTTAAGCATAAGTACATCCCTTATTAGACACTGAAGAATCAACAAAAGGCTTGAAATACTTGAATGCCTCATGGGAAACACTTCAACTGAACTCATGCCTTTCTAAACATCAGGAAATCCAGCTACCAGACAGCAATCTGTAAGAAACCAGGCTTCACTGGCTCAGCTGCTCACCCAGCAGCTTCACTTCAGCAGGCAAACCAATTACTACAATTGCAAAATACCCGTATTTCATTGAATCAAGAGCATAGCAAACAGACTCTTGGTGAATAATCTAGGCATAAAAATATGTCAAGTAAGCAGTTTCCAATTAACAGTCCTAACCAAAATAAAGCTTCCCTTCTCTCCAGCTCCAGGGCAGCATTTTTGGGAGCCCATGGGAAGGGACACTTCATGTCTGGGGGCACATGGGGCTGAGGCTGCTGCACGGGGAGGGCTCCCTCGCTCAAGGGGAAGTGCAGTCGTGAACCCAAGAACAACAAAGCAGCATTACACTTAATCCACTGCCATCTGGCTTCATTTTGACAATCCACAAAATCAGACACAACATTCTTCTGCAAAATCCCTGAAAAACAACACAGAATTAGCGTCAAACCCAACGTTCTCTCCTTCCCTGGCCCCTCTGAGAGCTTAAAAATGAGATTTCTTATAAAATGAAGAGTGATTTCCCTAAGTGACATTTCTGAAGGAGCATTCAGGCTACAGATGTTTCCACCGTGGCAGCAGAGTTTGTTTAACGCATCACTGCTTGTTGTACTTGTGGAGGCAGGGAGGGGGAAGGGGATGAGAATCAGAAAACAGGAGAGGCTGCGAGTAGTGGTGTCAACCTGTAGGTGAGGAACTGCCTGAAAGAGGCTATCGACTCCTGTGTTTGCTCAGCTACCAGCCTGACCAAGGGAGAACCAGGACCATCCATCTTCCTCAGCAGAAACCAGAGGTCCCTGAGGGGGCAAGATGAGCCACAGCCTTTAAACTAGCTGGAAACACAGGCCTTCCGCAAATCAACAAGACAAATCCCCTTCTTATTATTGGTTAAAATTAGTGTGTTGCAGGAAGCCTTGCTTTGCAACATTTGCATTGTTACTGAAGCATTAAGCTAGGCTACATGGCCTGCTAAGTGGGCTCTAATATTGTCTCGTAGCTGATTGATCTCATAATGAACATAAGAGAGATGTTTTTGCACCAAAAGGCAGAAATGCAACCAAAAATCCTTAAATAATGCCTGATTCAGTCTGAATTGCGTTCCTGTTGACAAACACTGAATATTTACAGAAAACAACTTGCCAAGGACTAAATCATATTTTCATAGTTGCCTCAGGGCTTAGAGTTGTAACTCAGCTGCTGGGCTTCTCATGCCTTTTCAGACACTTGAGCACTGGAGATGCCTGGCCTCCAGCTCGACACAGACCTCCTGTAGTTCCTGCGTCATTGCTGCCAGCTCTGTGCAGATGTCTCAGATATTCTGGGACATCACAGCTAGCACTAGGTGTTTGAATTTAGGCACCCACATGGGATTGCAAGTGCTACCCCACAGAGGCTATCTATGTCTTCTCTTCCAGCATCCTCATGTAGCCCATTATCATATATCTGCTTGCACTCCCTGGGTGCTAACTATGACAGGAGTAAGCATAGGGGCATATCTTCCCATGTGTCTAAACAAGTGCACTAGCAAGGAAAATCTTCACGAACGATACTTTGCTGGAAAAAAAAAAAAAAAACAGACAGAAGACAAGGCAGACTCCATTCGCATGCCCGCCTTAGGGCTGAACACCACAGGGATATCCCCAGGCACGGTCTGTGCTGTGCTTCTGAGCATGGCCGAGCATCCTGTATTCCAGAAAGCTCATTACTGACAGCAGCATTAATGTCAACCAAGCATACCGCTGCGGAGCACTGCATGTGCACATGCATTAATCAGACACCTTTCTTAATGTTCACGATTATGCCAGGGAATGACCTTGCCTGGCCTTCACACATGGATTAGAAGCAGCGAGGAGAAATGGAAAGAGTTAAGTTCCCTGTGCTACGGCAGTGCCACCTGCAAGGGACACGTAACTTTGTAAAATTTATCCTATTGAAACTCCCAAATGTTTCCAGTTGTAATATATGAAAGACCACATTCATATCATGGCCCAAGAGAAGGAAATGGCACACTTGCCCTAAATACTCTGGGACTGGGTTTACAGCAAAGGTTGTATCTGCACTAGCTTCAGCATTGCAGATAGAAGAGTCATGCTCTCACACATCAGGCAGCTAAAGCAAGTACACACTCACAAGAAAGGGGAATAGAAAACAATCTCTTGTAAAGCCAGAACTGTAAG
This sequence comes from Apaloderma vittatum, assembly GCF_000703405.1. Classification (NCBI taxonomy): domain Eukaryota; kingdom Metazoa; phylum Chordata; class Aves; order Trogoniformes; family Trogonidae; genus Apaloderma; species Apaloderma vittatum. The sequence continues at coordinate 98,612 of NW_009713103.1, read as the reverse complement.
CAATACAAAAGAAACACTTATACTGAGGAGGATAGTAAAGAAACACTGAGCAAATGAGATGCTTGTATCCCAAACATTTAAAAAAAACAACTACAGAAAACTTTATTACAACCCAGGCTAAAAGAACTGATGAACCTGAACTATAATGAATAGATTTGTTATGCCAGCAGATTTTTAGGGTAGTCGGGGATAAAAAGGACAAATAGTGTGACTAGGATCAAACTTCAAGCTGAAATAATAATCTCCTATTTTGTTGCTGTTTAATTAGCTACATGTTTCATGAAAACATATATTTTCCAAGTGCAGTTTGGGGCTTTGATAATTTCATGCTGCAGGCTTCTGTCTCCCCTCACACTGTTGATTCTCCAAGGATGCTACAGCAACATCCTCACTCCAGAGGGAAAGTTAGATGCATAGCTCTGCTTTATAGCCAATGAACCTCTAAAAGGATGGTGGAGTTCAAACTGAGGTTTTTACTGACAGCAACAGTCTCCAGATTACAGTTTCTTTTTGCACAGACACACGCGATGCCTCTTCTCTACATCATTTCCACACACAGTCACTGAGTAATCACTCACTTGAGAGGTGAGCTCTGTTCCTGATGGCATTAGAGAGGTTTCTCTCAGGGACTGAGAACAAACATACATAAGGGCAAGACGATGGAATGGCTGGATTTTGAGGGGGTATTTCTATTGTTTTTTCTGAAGGATAAACTCCAGTTTGTTCTTGTTTCATAAAGAGCCTGCCCAATGCTTTGCAGCGATCACAAGAGGATTTGATTTGGTCAGACCTATGTCCTCTATGTAACCATCAAGAGATCTGTATATCAAATGTTTACAGTGCTTTGTTCTCAATAGAAGCAGAAAAATCTCTGCAACACCCATCCCCAAAAGGTCCTTTTTTCTATTCCAGAAGCTTGTGAGGGACAAGTTTATACCCTTCAATGCTTACTTAGCCACACGTGGGGCAGAAGCTATCTGCTCAGCATCATCATTAGAAAGACAACAGCAGAAATCTGTCAGTCTTTCAAATGTCTCTGGTAGGAAAGAGTCTTTTCTATGTATTTTTGAGTATCTTAATGCTACTTGTGGAGGAAATTAAGGCTGAATATTAGAATATTTCAAGAATTTTTAAAAAACAAACAAACAAAAACCACAAAAAAACCCACAACAAACCACAACCAAAACCAAACCAAGGAGCAAAACCATCACTGAAGTGTGTCCTCTACATTCAGGTCTCTACTAAGTGATTCTTTTTCTTCCACTTTTCCTCCATCTTCTTGGACACACATAGCAGAGTTTTCCTGTGCCACCGGTATTATTGCAAGCCTACCAGTGGTTTGTCAACAGAGGTTGGAAGTATCAGTCTGAAATTACTAAAAATACATATTCAGCACCAGGTACTTTGAGTACAGCTACTGCTGCTTCCCCTTCCTCTTGCCGTCCTCTGCTATTTCACTTGCTGAGCTGAAGCTTCTCCAGGGCATTTGAACCAAAAAGTATTTTCTGTTGATACTAACAGATACCTGACAGGAGTCTGCAGCATTACTCATACCCAAAACTATAATTTCAAAATTGTCTCACCGTACCCTAACTTTACTCCTTTACTGGACTACAACCAGACTCTTAAACGGAAAGAGGGGCTTTGTTTTAAGGGTATTGCTTTTGCTTAAGCGTTGTCTTTCCCTGAATTACAAGTTGGCAATACTCTCGGAAATCTTTGCTGAGAGAGGGTATCCTATAGCAATTAAGGTGTCTCAATGGAGCTGTAAAAAACACTTGAGGAAAATGGACTAAAAATTGTAAAAGACTGAAATATTAATCTCCCGCCATCTGCTACACAGGATATATGCTATTTTACTGTTTCAATGCCCGTAATCTCTCTATGTACAACAGTTTAAAGCTCTGTTCTGTTTTAAAATAGAAAGGTGAAGCTTTTTTTCACACTCCATTTACTGGCCAGCTGGAACTACAATGCCTGTTCCTGCTCATTTAGAAGAGTACAGAGGAACGAGTGGTGGGCAGCACCGCAGTTTAGCCTCTCTGTGAAAAAATGTTGATAGGATACAAGAGGGAAACAGTCTGTAAAGGTCTTTTTTTAAAAGGCAAAATAGGTCTTAAGAATGAGAACTGCTTTCCTGAACTTCGTTTCACAGATGGGCTTCTTGAGGCTAAAATCACCCATTCAGAAAGGATCTCGGAGACCAACCAGAACATGCTGCATGGCCTTGCAGTGTCATTCTCACCACGGGTGGGAAGCTGCAGCAGAGCTGAAAACTCAAAATCGGGCTGAAATATCTTTAGAATGCAATTATAGGATACAGCACAACAATGGTGGAAAAGGAAAGTGTGTAACAGCAGAAAAGAAATCATAGCTAATTGAAACATCATTTTAGAAACTATTTCCGCTCACATGTTAAAAACTATTGTGTCTCACATATTAGAAACACAACAAAGTATTCCTCCTCTTTTTTAATGGAGGGGTTTTTTACTTTCATTTTTAAAGGGCACACTTGATACTCTACGTTCTTTACATTGTGTAGTTATTTTTGCTATTTCATTTTCTTTCAGCCACTTTCAGTGCTTCTGCTGGTCTTTAGAAAAAAAACAAAAAACAAAAAACAACACACTACACCACAGTTTTCTAACCCAAGGCAGTAACAGGATGCTTTTTGGCTGACCCAACAGCCAGAGCAATAGCTCTTTGGACACTTTATCTGAATAGCGATTGCTATAATCATCTTTCTGGGTTATTTTTTTTTAAGTTCTCTCTCTGATTACCAGAAGATCTGTTCTATTTTGGTATGTTTAACAACCTGCTTTAGTAAACAAAGATTCTCCCTTAAGGTATTTTCAGCCTACATTGCAGTCAGCATGCCTGCTGTTGAAAAAAGAGGTTCCATACTCTGGGCTTGGTTCTGGAGCTGCTGAAATGAGATCACTGACCAATGTTACTTCAACGCATGAGAAGATACCTTTCCATGGAAGATGTCAGCCCTGTCATCCTTCTCCTTCAGCTGGTGGAGCTTCCATTTTGTCTTTGTTGAGCCAGGACCAGAGGCTCTACTCCCAGCTGCTCACTGCCTGTTGAGATGGGGAAATATTTCCAGTTTAGTAGATTGCATTCATGCAGAAGTAGGTATGTGGCATCAGTGTGCCAACACATCGATGGCTGTGAAATCCACAGCACCTCAGGTTGTTCTATATGTCTCTTTCGGGTACTGGAGAGAAAAAAAAAAACAGCCTCAAAAACTCCAGATGAAAAAGCTTTTGGAAGAGTGGAAAGTTGCTTTTCATTAACCTCATTTCAAGAGGAAGGGCAGGATTTGCTACAGTGCTTTCCCATCTGCTCTGTTGCATTGCTCAGTTGGAGCACAAGCGTCCAGGCAGTGTCTGGCACTGTCCTTCAGCTCTACGAGAGCTGCTTGTATCGCAGTTGGTGTGGGGCATGGACAGATCTCCAAAACTTCTGCTCTCAAAGTTCTGCTCTCCACAGAACTACCTCTGTGAAGAATAAGAGCAGCAGCAGTGACCAGAGTTTCCTTTATCTGTCAGGGAAAATGCAGTTGATGAAACATCTGTGCTGTTTCCATTCTTTAGGGAAGAAAGTCTATTTTTTATAAGAGGTGTCTGATTTACTTCAAACCCAGCGTTTTGACTGTGTGTTCACTGCTGTCAGGAAACATGGGAAAAAGTCCTCTTCAGAGTATCTCGGCATGCTGAAGGCAGTCTTTTGAAACCAAGTTACCACATGTTCAGAAGGAAAAGGAAAGTATTCATGGAGCATGTCTCACAGACTCATAAAAAATGTAGTCATTAACAAAAATAAATAAAAAACAAGAGTTAAAGTGTGATAGTTACAATGGGAAAGAAAATGCAAAGATCTGCTCATATCTGGAAAGGAAAACAGAAAAAGACTTAAAGCAGAAAGAACATGAACGATATTTCTTTCAACTTTCTGCCCACTACTTGAAAAGTCTTTAAGTTAAGAAGAGACTAAGAAGCATCCTGCAAGCAGCTGCAAATTACACATCCACCGTAGTCCTGCGAGCTTGTGCAGCGCAGCCCTTCCAACCCTACAGCTCACAGATCATCAGAGGAGAACCCAAATGAGTCACAGCTGTATATTTCTAACTGCATTTCAGTTACTGAAAGAGAAGGATTGGATTTGGCCTGTGCATGAAAAACACCAGCTTCCCAGAACTTTTCCCCCACTGGGTGGTTTGGGATTTAACAAAAAAATTAAATAATAACAACCCAAACACATTCTAAGTCTCTAATGAAAAATGGGAATTTTATACCCTGCTGGTGGCATAATCATTGCAGTTTGCCTGGATCCAGTAGGCTCCACAAAGAGATTATATTATTAGGAAAAGAGAAGACAAGACTTCTGTAAAGACACAAAAGAAAGCAGCGGGGTTCTGGCAGACACAGAGATGCTTCGTGAGTTAAATTGGTTGGAAGCTGCAGGCTTGACAGCCCAATCCCACCACTGAAAGGGACCCGGGTTTCGACCCAACATCTGAACCCCCGGCTGTGGCACACACAGAAGCGTGCTGCAAGGCTAGTGCTGGGAGACAGCCTGTGCATCCCCGCTCCCAACACACTTCCAAGTCAGCCAAGCAGCGGTAGGGACCAGATGTGCGAAAGCTGCAGGCAGGCTGCCTTTTGTACAGACCAAGCAAAGGCCAGGAAGGCAGTACAGCACTGGTTTGCATGAGAAAAAAATATCAGAACCAATTTCAGACTGGTTGCTTTGTCCATGCTTCTTGGAACGATCATCACCTCTCTAACGAGGGTGACGTAGCTCAGATATTTCTTTTCTTAGCTGGGGGCCACCAGGCTGTAATTTCCTCATCCTGAAGCGACTTTGAGGTGGCATTGCCTGGCTTTTCCTACAGAATAGTCTCTGCACAACCACCGCACCCAGCACACACTTAAGCTATACTTGTAATAAAAACTCCTGGATTCTTTGGTGGTTTTGGCACCTTTACAAACTGTCTAATAAAAGCATTGGCAAAATAGAAGGCACATGGCAGCTGGCAAGTTTTGGAGGGAATGTTGGCTATGGTTTACAGAAGTGGAATGACTTTTCCTCCTTATTGTATTTCCTGTAAGATCCCGCCTTCTAACCTAGCACTAAATCTCAAGGTAATTACATCATTCATTTTTCTCTCCCTACCATGGCAAAACTTTGCCTAAAACAGTTTGGATAGCATAACCTGAATTTATTTTGCATCGCCCAAGTAAGCTCAAAAGCTACTTGAGATGAAAGCAAGCCATATGCATCAGTGGAAACCGTAGTAGGATGTGTTATAGATTTTCCTGTAAGAGGGAGTTTATTCAGAGAGCCAAGAAGTAGAGCTCATGCTGAGAGGGGGGGGTCAGACACAACAACAAAACTGAGAAAGCATGTTAAGGGCATAATGACTGTGCTTTAAAACCCCAGAGGGCTAAACCTGAGGTCAGTTTGCAAAGCCATACACAGGAGGCAGCAGACACCCCAAGTTTATAAAGCCAAGCAAGAAATGTACAGCATCTCATTATTTTGAATCACAAAAATCAACTTGGTCCACGTGAAGAACCGCAGATAACATGAAACCCCTTTTTACCAAGATGAATCAAAGCAGTTGGTGTGAATGCCCGAGATGCAAGCATCAGTGCTGGCATTACTCACATTCCTGTCCCCCCCCCCAACCCCACTGCACGGAACGCAACTGGAATTTACAATTTACAGCCGGCAGACTGCTTACATGTTCTCCCAATATGTTAACTGTTGTCTTGATTTGTATTGTTTTAGCCGAACATTGCAGCTCCTTTGACAGGCTTTGTTGTGGGCAAGGTTATGTACATGGCAAAGCTTCCCATATGGAACCGTTTAATGGCTCTGGGATATCAATGCAATCATTGTGGTTTGCAACAGATGAGGTTTGGTTGGACAAGGAGCCAGTTAATGTGGGTGTTTTTACAATTGTTTTGCGCAGCTCTCCTATCACCATGTGGAGGTAAAGCAGACAAGAGATGTTTTCAGGGCCAGAGGCTGGCTGGAAGGGATGTGTTGGCCAAAAGACATAAGGAATGAAGGAAAGCAGAGGGCTAGCAAATAATGTTCATGGCTGCTTCTAAATTTTAATTAACGGCTAGCCCTATAAGTGCCACTTAGCCACTGATATTAACTACCAGCCACAGGGTGGCCATTAATTCTCCTCCAAGTTGTGAATGATCCAGACAGTCAGCCTAACAGCCAGTGCAGAGATAACTGCCTCATCTCCCTCAGCAGTTTCAGCCCTACATCTACTTTCTCCATCTGCCTCTACCCCTAGAGATTAGGATATGTTATGCAACAGCATGCATATTAACGTCACTGTGTGGGCAGAGAAATGTATCTACAATCTCAGCACAAAACCCTGGGTTGAAATATCGCAACACAAGTTAGTTACAGCTCGCGGTCATGAAAAGCAGTAGGAAATCCCTAACAGTGTGCATGTGGGATTCAGGTTAGGCTCAGATTTAGGATGGGATTGTATTCGACAAAGTACAGGTGATTTATAGGTCCTCATTTTGGGATTGTCCTCAGGGTTTCTCCCTTTGCAAAGCAATGTGGCATGATCCTCTGCCTGTGTGTGCTGGTTACCACTTGTAGTTTGCCTTTCCCTCTGGAGAACTGCCATCCCTGACTTCAAAGCCACCCAGAGAGAGGCAGAAGGTGGGCAGTTTTGAAGATGGATCTGTTGAGGGTTGAACGCACCCTTCCACTTCTGCTGCTTTCCAAATCAGGCTGCTGGGAAATGTCAAGTGTCTTGCATGCTCATCAAGGGTGCACGGAGCAGGCAAGGGACCATACATTGCAAATTCTCGGGGAGATGGTGTGGAGATGGGAACACCATAGACCTTTCCAAACAGGTTCAGAAGAAAACCTCACTTTGGTACTTAAACAGATTCAGCTAATCTCAAATATAATGGAGCCACAGATCTCCTACTCTCAGGGTCAAGGAGCAAAGGAGAGGGCAGGGTTTGAGAAAGTAACAAAACAAAAATCAACTGCAACAAAGAAGGGCATTTAGATGAGGAGAAGGAGTTGTGTAAAGGCAATGACATTTTTGATGGAACAAAAAGCATATTAGTTGAAAGCCAAGTACTGGATCCAAGGAGGAGATTTGAATCATCTCCTTGGATCAGATTTGAATCATCTCCTTGGATCTGCTCCACTCTTAATAAAACATTAACTATTCATTGAGAGAGAGCACACGTGTGTGTGTATGAATCAGTAGCCTGGCGGGTCTTCTTCTGAAAGATTAGACTTCCTGAGCACCAGTCCCTCTTCTAGCAAATGTTAATTGTTTATACAAAGTGGAACAACTTCAAGGGGAGGGGCTGAGGGCTTCCTGACTGCTTCCTCCTTGGAAAAAGTAGTGACAGAAGAACTGGACAAGTTCTTTGACTGCTCCACCATTCAGTAAAGAAGACACACTCATAAACCTCTTCCTCCCTTTCTCAACAAATAGAAATATTTGGGGGTTTGGTTGGAAAAAAACCCCTGGAAACCAGAATCCCTATTAGTACTATCATGCTTGGATTTACCCTTGCATTTTTTCAGCTGCAGAGCAGCCCTAGAGTTGGCCCAGGGGAAGAAGCCCTTTTCAGCCCTAGCTCTCCCTGTGGTCCCCAGCCCTGTAACTGCAACCACGCACCTGCCAGAAGATTTGTGCTCTCATTCATAACATAAGATGACTAGATACCACATAGAGGCAATCAGATTTCTACAAGCACTGCTGAAAGCAGCACCTCTGACAGTAGCTGGGAATGACTCCCCTATAACAGCCAGCCACATCTCTTGGGCTTTGCTGCAGCCACAAAGAGCCGTAACAAGCCTGTTTTAATTAAACACTATTAAAAACATCAGTCATTGATGCTCGCTTACATTTATCAGCTGGTCAGTCAGCTTTTAGCCAGTATGTCTTCAAAACTTCTTTATGCTTCACGTCAGGTATTTCACTCAGGATCGATCCCTGCTAGCATGCTGTATGCTTAAAAGCAGTATTTCTTGGCCATTTTAAAAATCAATTGTGGGGGAAGAAAAGCTGCTGTCCTTCTATTTCTTTTTGTTAGCAGTTGCACACTTTCATGCGGGCACTGCAATCAGGAAAGCTTATGTTCCCATTACCATGCCCAGAGGGCAGAAGGTTTTGTCGCCATCATGTCTCCTATCACCTTCCTATTTCTCATGAATCAGCCATGGACTGCAAATCACAGGTTTCACAAGACTGTTCTTTTTCTAATATCTGGGCAAAATAAAAATTTGGCTCAATCTGCAGTGAGACAAGAGTGCTCATCCTGATCTACACTTCAGGATGCAATGCACGTACATGGAAAGTGGGATCTGTCCTAACTCACGCACATATTGAACTGCAGGAGCCCCAGTGCTGCGGCGTTCCCAAGCAGGAGAGAAAGAAGCAGAGCAGAGGGCTGAGAAGGAAACAGGGGTGACAGTCCCAGGAGCAGAGGACCTGGACCTGAGAGGCACGATCCACTGCCAGAGCTGCCACAACGTGGCTTCCAGTGCATAGGGTAGTGTCTGAGTCTTCCTGATTCCTACTACAGAGATCCCTTGCTACCTCCTGGTGCTGGGGTGTGGAGGGAGCATATCTAGAAAATGCCTCTGCACTGGGACATTTCCAGTTCCTTTGCAACTCAAACTTATATACAGAACTCAAAGGGGAAAAACTGCACTGACACAGTTGAGATAAGGATTTGAGGATCACAGGTTCATAGGAACAGGCATGGGCAAGGAAACTACACAGATTATTTGCAGACCAAGATGAAAAGCACCAGATGGATTGGTTTCCTGCTGTACTGGATCTCTTCCCTGCACACTGTGCATTGCCAATGTCGTCTGGGTGCTTTGCATTCCTTTCCAATTCAGAAAATTCAACTTTGTGAGTCATCCAAGTGGATGGCTGAGCTAGATCAAGTACAGGGCATGCCTTGCTAAGGTAATTAAGAAGTTAGTAGAAAGAAGCTTACACCAGGCCTTAGGAATTGCCCAGCCCATCTCTGCTAAACAGAAGGCAGCAGCAACTTCCACATGAATAATCCTCATGTTGGAAAGCCTGCCCTTAGTCCTGAGCAAATCAAATCCAGGCAGCAACAGCACGGAAGACATATCAACAGACTGAAGTATCTTGAGGGTTCATCACTTCCTAGAAAACATTTTTCATTCCTTTGGTTACTGCTTTTTATGGGAATGACAAACATGCTTAAGAAGTAGGGGAAGTTCTTCAAGTCTTACTAAACACAAGCAGGCACAAACCAGCTTCACTTTGGAGCAGAATGACAGAACCACAGTCTGGCTGAGGTTGGAAGGGGTCCCTGAGGGTCATCTGGTTTAACCCCGCTGCTCAAGCAGGGCTACCTTGAGCTGGTTGCCCAGGACCATGTCCAGACAGCTTTTGAATCTCTTTAAGCACAGAGACTCTACAACCTCCCTGCACAATTTGTGCCAGTGCTGTCACCCTTTCAGTGAAAAAGAAAAACATTGTTTCCCAGTGGTCAGGAACATACTGTTGTGACTTATTTGGGACTTAAAAACAATAGTGCTAAGAGTAATCTACCTTAATGAATTTCCCTGAATTTCAGATCTAGTTGTGAGTTGCCTAGGAAACACCAGTCTGACAACAATACAAAGTGTAGTCTGGGCCAATTCTTTCACTGTATCTACTATAAACACATACTACCCATCACAAACGCATACGAATTAAAACAGAAACTACACCCACACTCCAAATATGCATGTTCTTTTATCATAGATACACGAACACACATTTTACATAGAATTATGTATATATGATATATTTATCTATCTCTCTATGTTGACATGTATCTTCCCCCACCTCTCTCAACCACTTTGAAAACAAAAGCAGTTCCCTTCTCCAAAGCAACAAACTTCCCTCAAAGGAAATGGAGCAGACTTAGCCAGACTTAGTCTGGCTCTCAGGCACTTGTATAAAATTACAAACAAGCTGCAGTAAAAGATCTAATTGTTACGAGTAACAGGAATTTTTGCAATTAAGTAAAAGATCACACTGGCACAAAAAAAAATAAAAAAGACATCAAATAAAACCTGAAGCATCCTATCAATGTGCATCTGATGTATTCATGGCATCCTAGGAAACCTGCAATTCCTGTGCAGAAAAAGAAAAAAATTCCAGGTTCTTTGGAAGTCAACTGCTAAAATCATTAAAGCTTCCTGGATTAATAACATCTTCCCTCATGCCTTAGCCAGGCTTGTCAACAACAGGAGCCCTGAGGAATCTCCCATGTTTGCTGATTAATGCTCTCATCCTCAGGGTCTTCACATCCCATCATGATGTTCATCTCCTGGGCAGAGCACAGCTGGCTGTAACTTCCTTTAGAGCCTACCAGGACCATTCCTGAAACGACCCCACAGCTGCAGAGGGGCAAACTGGATGCTGCACTATTTGAGATGACTACTTTGGTCATCTGGGGCTCTCCACAGAACATGGCCATCCCTTCCTGCCTCCTCCTCCTCCTCTTGGGACACATCCATTTCTTCTCTTTCCTTTTCTAAAGCATACTTTGCCCTTATTTATTGTCACTGCATACATAGGTCTGTGTCTCTTTTTTCTCCTCCTTCCTCTCATCTGTAGCCACATGATCACTTCCCCTATGGAAGGGCAGGTCTGTTCAGATCAGAATGGAGCAAACTACTCTCACGTTGCAGAACATACAGCATGAGCACAGGTGCCCAAGAAAAGAGCTGAATAACAAGACAATTTACAAAAAACAAGGCACCTGCACGACTGCTAGGCCTGACCTAGCGTCTATACGTGTACTTGCAGAACTATTTAAAAATACTTGAATGATTGATTTATTATCTCCTCGCAACAGGATGTTAGTCTTTCAGTCATCAAGCAAGCTGTGCAAAACACTAATTCATGTAATCAAAATTGAATTAACTAAGTTTAATCACATATCAATTACAATAAAAATTTGTTTTAATAAAAAAAAGGCATCTTAATATTTTCAAAAGCTTTCTTTTTATTTTATAGTATTTTCAGAAACATTGACAGCTGCAAGACTTTCTCTAAAAAGATGGTATTGAACTCAAAGATAGAAAAGCCCTTAATTGTTTTAGTTAAATTTTCCTTGAAGAATGGCTTGAACAGAAATCTCATCTTTTGGTTTTTAACAAAACAAAATACTTTCTGTAAGTCCATTTCCAACTTCTGCCATTGGATCTATACCCCCATCACTAGAAATGCTATAGTTGTTAGTAAATTGATCAAACATAGGGACAGTACATTGCTTTTTCTTGATGCTACTCCCTGTACATTTTTTTCCTCCCATCAGTTCTCCTTCAGACCAAAAAAAATTCATAACAACCTTTTCCCTAGACTTCATGAGTGTTTAACTGGTAGTAAGTAGATAAGGCCACAGTGGTCATATATTACTTTCCTGAAGCACAGACTGTGGACGAAGTTCTAGAAGAGTGGTGATTCCAGCCTTGCAAAACACTATTCAGGGTAGCTTGGATCCATGTCTAAACTTGAGCTTAAAAGACAGCTCCTATCTTTAAAACAAGCTAAGCCAAGTGAAACCAAGTGAATCTTTACTCCTGAACAGATTGAAAACAATTACTTAGGAACAGCTAAGACACTCAGAGGCAGAAAGTTTTCATCTCCATAAATTTTTGCTTTTGAAAGCAGATTTCCTTCCAGGTCAGTTGGTTCTAGAGATGGAAAAAAGAGCATGCTGCTTCCAACTTTGCCTGTCCATACTAGAACAACTTCCCCAGAATGAGAAAGTCTTGGACATGAGGGTCCTGCTCCAACGGTTTGAAGCCTGACAGCAATGTCTGAGCAAATTTGCCACGTAATCCATTTGAGAGGGTTTGGCTTTAGATGTCAAAAGACAAAACACGTTACTGACTGATACACTCAAATTATCTTTGCTTGTAAGTACTGAGGATAAGAACAGTATTCTTGCCCATATTTTGGGTTACGTTACTGTAACTTTACAAATCAAGTGGTGACATAAAAATAAAGCAAAAGAAAACTAGAAGTTATGTGCAATTTAAGACTTTACAGTTCTTTAATCTTGCTATTAGAACTGCATTAAACTGTCCTGAAAGCTCTTCACAGTCTATGCCATTAGATCATACATACAATTAAAACTGTATTGTGTCTGTGTTGGCATAAAATGTAATGACCCTAAGCAACCATTGTATGCAGGCAATGTGCAAACACGTGGTAAGAAAAGGAACTGGAAAGGAAGCCTTTACAGATAAAAAACTTGTTAAATGGAAATTATATGAATCATTCACAAACACAGAAAGCTGGTAGCACAAATAATCTCCAGACCCATCCCTCAACCACAACTGCATCTAGGCCTGTTACTACTGCTTTTGGCTGATATTTGTTGCTGTGAGTCTGTGTGCCTGCACACACACATATATGGACGGATATTGTATCAATTCTCAAAATTAGCTTGAACAGAAACATGTCTCCATTATGGGATGGTTTCACATTTTAAGCAAAGTTTGTCTTCACCAGTTATGGACACAAAGCAAACCAGGCAGCCAGGAAAGGGGGTCGTATGTCTTTTAGAAAAATCTGTGCTCTGTTACTGCCAGCTCCTACTACACCATATTAAACCAGAGAGCCTGGGCACATGCCTCTCTTCAAGAACTGATGTAAAAAGCTTTACTTACTTCTTCCAGAGCTGGTCTTAGACACGCACAGGCAAAGCAACACTGGGCTGTTTGCACACCTAAAAGAAGGGCACATTGCTTTGACCTGCTTGGCTTGACTCAGCTCTGCTCGGCTTGACTCAGCTCTGCTCACCCTGACAGTCCAGGAGAGAGCAGCTCCTTCTTGCTCGCTTCCAGAAACCTCTACTCAAAATTGCTGAAACATACAGAGAACTAACACCCAACCTGCAAAAATAGGTGCAGAAAGAAACCATTTCCATGAAGCTTTAGCAGGATCTACAGTCACAGCTGGCAAGGACTTTTGCTAAGGGGGAAACAGCATAGGGAACTGATTTAACAAGTAAATTAAGTATTTTCTACATCTTGTATATATGCAAGTCTCTTACCCTCGGGCGTGCTCTCAATGAGTGCAACTGCAGCTCTGTCATGACAGCCCCGCATTCAATAGCATCTTTGTCAGAAGAATGTCAGGGTTTTCAGACAAACTGTAATAGCAGGTCATTGCTTACAAGCCCTGAGTCTAATTATTGACAAAATAGCATTTGAAGATTTAGCTTCAGTTTGCTCTACACTTGTTCCTGGCCATTAGCAAGTATTTAAATAGAATTAATTGGCTACTTGCAAGGTCATTTCAATAACTTTTGCAGCAAAGCCTGCCGAGCTCTTGTACATACAGAGTAAATGGCACACACAGATCCGCCTGCCAGCAACAAAGTTTACAACACACAGCTTTGGTGACCAAGCTAACCCTTTTAGTCAACTGTGCAGACAGATGACTCCTTTTATCTATGCACAACTACATATAAGCAGTTCTTTTCTACATTCATCCTAAGCACTTTATAATTAGGGCTCAAGCTGCTGAAAGACATGACAAAAGAACAAACGAGCCGGAGAGAAAGCAACTGACTTTTCCTGGTAACTACAAACCCGTCAAAGGTAGATGCATAATTTTGGTGGGTAAAAAGAATAAAACAATTAAAAAAAAAAATACGCATTTACCTTTGAAGGGAATCGCAATTCAGCAACACAGACATGTCCTATGAAATTGCTTTTAAAAAAAAAAAAGACAGCATTTCTCTCAGATACCTGCTTCTCTGTCAGGAGAGAATTTAAACTCTTTCTACTTAACAGCTGCATTAATTTAACTAGCACCCTGAATTATACAATTAGCAATCTATTGTACTTGAGCCAGCCCTAAATTATATGCCAAATTGGAGCTTGATTGGGTAGTTTGCATAATTAAGTCAACACATGTTCTATCTTTGCCCACAAAGTTGCAACAATCTGCAGATCAAGAATTACTTAATGAGGATAGCAAACTTGATACTGTAACTTTGTCACGTTCCAGTTGGTACTGGCACGTTAAAAGCAGTGTTCCAGGGAAAAATTACCCTAACTGTACCTGTAACAGGCTCTCAAGTAGCCATTACCACTCAGAAAAGAGGTATTTGGATCATAATGTCAACACAGTGCTCTGGAGAGACTGTATTAAACATCGGAAATTATTTAAAGACAAGAAAGTTCTCTAGCTGCTTTTACCTGTGGATATACTCAGAGATTTTTTTATAATATTTTTCCCTCTGAAAGCAATAGTAGAACTACAAGAGACGCCAAGAGAGCACAAGACATGCAATCAAAACCTATTAAATCATGAAAGACACACAGAAAACAAACAGGTGATGGTTATACCCTTTTTCTTAACACTGAGGAAATAGGCAGCAATCAACCAGGTTATCAAGCAGCAAGCATAAAACCAACATAAGGAAATACATTTCCAACCTCTGCAAAAGATCTAAAGCACATCTTGATCAAAAAAAAATACACTGATCAGAGCCATAGAGTGTTAGGCTTCTATATCTTAAACATAATAGCTTATATTCAACTTGTGGCTCAGGATTTCCAAACCTGGAAACGTTCCTGAAGGTGCCTTCAAGCACTTTATGCATCAACAGTTTTATCCCTTCCAATGGCTTTTGTGACTGCCCATTTCTGAATATCGGGTACCCAGCTACAGAGACTGTTACGGAGAGCTCTTGTGCAAAAGCTAGCCCTGGTGTAGACGGAGCTGTAAATAATGCTCTTAGCAGTAGAACTTACCCTGGTCTGGAGAAGGAAAAGAAGCCAAGTTAATGTAAAGACCTTGGAGCTGCTTCTTCACATGACAATGCTGGTGAAAGAATTTTATAGGCTAGGCTTAGTCTATGTTTCCATGGTCATGGCGATGCAAGAAAGCTACAGATTAATACATGCCTGCACCAAGACATTCAGAGACCTATGAGCCTATCCTTGGCTTAGTAGGGAGCTCACACAAAATAAGAACAGAAACAGCATTATGTATTTCTAATTGGTCACAACCAACGTTTCAAATGTGGAACTCGACATTCCCAAACTATTTGATCAGACTTTAAAAAGAGCTTGAGCTAAAATAAAAATCCATTGAGTCCATTTGTTATGCAGAAAAAGGCAGTAAACTATCTGAATTAATGTTGCCATTGTGAGTGCTTTACTGAGGTCTCTTAAGTAAGAAAGCTGTTAAACCAGCTCCCAAAACCATGGATAATGTCACATAGGAATCAAAACTGAGAAGTTTTGTGACCAAAACCTGTGCTCATATACTGGTGTAACAGTCTGGTTTTGCCTGTGGTCTCCCTATGCAACTGCAGGTTTGCACGTGTGCACGAAAGTGACTGAGCTTGAGCTTGCACATGTGTATCTTGTTCTCCAGGCAATTTACATCAAAACAGATGACTCTTGTGATGGGCTTTCCAGGATTAATAGAAAGGAAAGAAAAAGAGCCTATCTCAAGACTTTTTATGAAGTCCTTCATTTAAAATATCTTATTTGGTTATTTACTTCAAGAGCTTTTAAGATACAGCCTTATCTGAAAAAAAAAAAAGGTAATGAAAGAAAGAAAAGCCAGTTCTTTCAACTCCTTCCGTCAGCTACAAACAGATTCCATCTTATCTGTTCAATGGGTTCCACATTTGGGCAGTTTTTAAAAACAGACCCAGCACCAAAATGCAAAAAAATGAATGTACCGATGTAAAAACATCTCAGAAGCAAGGTAAGCAGCCCTTGAGTTCTAAACACCGTCACACACCATACAGTACAGTGTGTGCTTGCACAGAGCGTTTACATAGTATCTGTTAATCTCAGGAGTGCAATATCAAGGCAAAGTTGTCTGAGTGCTGCCAGGCACAGTACGGCAGCAGCCAGAGGCCTTGTTCACAGGCATATGCAGCAACACCAGCCATGCTCTGGTTTCCTTCTTTCAGTCTTCTCTGTTCCACAAGCTTGCACATTTGGTGGGCTATGAGAAAGCAAATATCATTGCAAAACTTTGTGCACCCACGCACTGTACCAGTGGCGGTTTGGGATGCAGGAGAATAGGACCTGGGCTCTGATGGAGAAGAGAAACTTGAGCTGCTTTCAGATGAATTGAGTCCAAGTAGGAAAAACATAATTTTTTTTATGCTGGCCTTTCTTTTATAAGTCTTTTATTTCTAAAAATGATCTTTCCTCCTCCCTCCTTACACAGGAGGAAGGAAAGAAGTGACAATACAATCTCCTTGTAGAAAAGGTGAAAAATGCAGTAATGCAGCTTTATTTAGGATGAAGAGAGGGGAAGGCCTGCATTCCAAGCACCACCAAAGAAGGTAGCACCACATGTATCAGAGAGCAATAGTAAATACAGTAATGGTGAGGTGGAATTGGATACACACTAGTGCCTCCTACAGATGTCACTGCAACATCCCCTTCCCCAGTGTGTGTTCCTGAACTGCTAATTTAGCCCTTTCTCAGGGCTTTTTCCCTGAGATCCATGATTTTCACTCGCATACTGTGCTGCACTGAGCCCATGAGAAGCAAGGATACTTTGCAGCTTGATCCATGCCAGTGTAGCTCATTTCCTGACCTCTCTGGGAATATAGCTACCCCCACCAACCTTGAACAAGACTGTTTCTGCTTTTAGTACATGATTGTGAAAAGTAAAACTTGCAGGTCTTGGGGAAAGACCACATTTATACGGGAGCAGGAGATCTTGGCTGGTAACTAGAAGTACCAAGCTATGCAGTTACTTTCAAGCATGAATTACAACGAGCACCAGAAAAAAAAAAAAACACAGCAAGGTGCAGAATGACTGTGCCACTGAGACCAATGGGTACTGTTTATTTCTAAACCAGTTTCCTTCTTCTGACTCCAGGCTGGATTTTTGCCCAGGATTTTGTCCTGTCCAGCAGGGTGTACTGCTCCTGCTGACAGTGTAGAAGCCTATGCATAAACAGTCAAACCAAGCCAAAAAGAGGCAGCACTTCTCCAGCACTTGCTTACATAGACTTTGTTTATATTTTTTTTTCAGATTACCACTTTAAAGGATCCACGTTTTTCTTCTTTTCTATAATGGACAGGATGAGGTGGAGACTCAGTCTGAGGACGCTACCACAAAGGAATTGATGGGAGTTTCCTGCCTCCTTGATTTAGCTCATGGAATAACAGTCTGTACATCCACCAACTCATCCATTCCAAAGAGCCTCAGAATAGGCTTGCCAAACATCCCAAATAATGACTTCTCTTGCTTTCTGCTTTTCTTTTTTGAAGGCTAATCATCTGTCCACTCCACTCCAGGATGTCATGCCTATATATTCTCCAGAGACTTGGGACCTCTCTATAGCACTCCATTGGGACTCTCCATGCTGCAGCACAACTGGGCTGGCTTTTAAAGAAAGACAGAACAGGACCAAAACCAAATTCTCCAGAAGACAGAAAAAGGCAGAGGAGATGAGGAGGGGATGGATGTTGGCCTCGATGTCAGTGAGCAGCTTGGAGTGCATGGAGCTCTGCCTGGGTGTGGATGAGGAGCTGATCGAGAGCTTATGGGTCAGAATTTAAGGGAGGGCAGGGACAGGTGACATTGTAGTGGGGGTCTGCTACTTGCCACCCAACCAGGAAGATCAAGTGAGTGAGGCCCTCTAGAGACAGATCAGAGCAGCCTCACATTCACGAGCCCTCATCCTCATGGGTGACTTCAGCCACCTCAGTATCTGTTGGAGGGACAGCACAATACGGCATAAACAATTCAGGAGGTTCCTGGAATGCATTTGTGTTAACTTCCTTCTCCAAGTGATAGAGAAAATAACAAGGAGAAGTGCTATGCTGGACCTTGTTCTCACCAATAAAGAGGGGTTGGTGGGGAATATGAAGCTCAAGGGCAACCTTAACTGCAGTGACCATGAAATGGTAGAATTCAAGATCTTTAAGGCATTAAGGAAGCTGCACAGCAAGCTCACTATCCTCAGCTTCAGGAGAGCAGACTTCGGGGTCTTCTGTTTGGCAGTGTGCCATGGGCTAAAACCCTGTGTGGCAGGTATTTCCTCCCCCCAGCTAAGCTGTTGCTAGGCAGATTCCAGGGAATCTGCCTACCTGGGCTAGTCCAGACTTATCTAGCTGGTCAGGACTCGGTTACACCCAGGAAGTTGGCCAGCAGCCAATGAGAAGCCGAGATGGCTATGATTGACCACAGTCATCATTGACTAGGTTTTAAAAGGGGGGCTTTGCAGTGGCCATGTTGGAGTTACCTCGTGGCAGTGGCCTGAGGAGGTGTCCTCCTTGGTCTAGGGGATCCCTAGGCAAGGTTGACCAGGTGAGCATGGGAACCCCCACCTGGTAAAGGTACCCCCTGGCAAGGTTAAAAGGGAGAACGGGAATCCCCCCTTTTATGGTACCTTAGTGAAAACAATCAAGACGAGAAAGGGAACCCCCGGCTTGATTGAGGTGAGTGTATGATAATCTGGATTATCATTCTTTTGTCAAGGGCTAGTGCGTGAGCTTGATCTTTGTCTCAACCGATACCGAACCTTTAAATTGGTGGGGAGCTTATATCCTGTAAATAAATTTAAATTTAACTATACGTGTGAATTTTTTTTTTCGGATATGGGCGCGCTCCTCACCTACTTCTTTACACCCTGGGAGGAAGAGGGGCCCAATAATGCTGGTTAATATTCAAGGATCACCTCCTCCAAGATCAGGAACAATGTATCCCAAGTAAGAGGGGAGGAGGCCTCCATGGATGAAAAAAGAGCTCCTGGACAAACTCAAAGACAAAAAGGATGCTTACAGAATGTGGAAGCAAGGACAGCTAGCCTGTGAGGAATACAGATAAATTGTCTGAGCAGCCAGGGACCAGTCTAGGAACGGTAAAGCCCTGCTAGAATTAAATCCAGCCAGGGATGTCAAGGACAACAAGAAAGGCTCTTATAGGTATGTTTGTGAAAAGAGGAAGACTAGGGAAAACGTGGATCCTCTCTTCAGAAAGGTTCAGGACACATGAGATCAGGTTACCCAGGATATGGAGAAGGCTGAGATACTGAGTGATTTTTTGCCTCAGTCTTCACCAGCAAGTGCTCCAGCCACAGCACCCAGGTTGAAGAAAGCAAAGGGAGAATGAAGAACCACACACTGTAGGAGCAGATCAGGTTTGAACCCATCTAAGGAACCTGAAGGTGCACAAGTCCATGATACCTGATGGGATACATCTGTGGGTCCTGAGGGAACTGACAGATGAAGAGGCTAAGCCATTTTCCATCATATTTTAGAAGTCATGGCAGTCTGGTGAAGTTCCCACTGACTGGAAAAGGGGAAGCATAAGCCCCATGTTTTAAAAGGGAGAAAAGGAAGACCCAGTCAGTCTCACCTCTGTGCACAGCAAAACCATGGAGCGAATCCTCCTGGAAACTGTGCTATGGAAAATAAAGGGGTGACTGGCGAAAGCCAGCTTGACTTCACTAAGGGCAAATCATGCCTGGCAGGTTTGGTAGATTTCTGTGATGGGGTTATCAGATTGCTGGACAAGAGGAACTGACATTGTCTACCTGGACTTGTGCAAAGCATTTGGCACTGTCCCACACGACATCCCCAGCCACCCAGGCAAATCCCAGGCAGAGAGCCACATGGCACGGCGCTGTCCTGCCACATGCACATTCTTGCAGCTCGAGCAATATTTGCTTTTGCATTATGCCTCACGTCTCATTTCTTCGATGAGTTAGCCAAGGCTGAAGTGATACAATTTTTTTGTTATATTTCAGGGATTATTTACATAACCAAAGGAAAATAAATCTCATAAGAAGGGATCTTTAACTTATCTTTAACTTGTTCACAGCAGAGAAATCTATGGAGCTAAGCTAGTGTAGACCATCTGAGTTTCTGTCCCTTCATGTTTAATGATGCAGGTGAAGACCTGGTCTAGAGGTTTATGATATAAAAATGCTTTGTAATGCAAAACAGACCAACTCCATACAAATATTCCCAACATCGTTCTTATTTCCACAGCAGACATTTAGAAGAAAGCTACACAATAGTGTGACTTGAGAAATCTTTATTAGCATTAGAACAAGAAAAAACAAACAGAAAACAGCCATTAATGTCCAGGGTAATTTTCAACCCCTCTTCAGCCATTTCCTCTCCCGTCCTTTTTACAAATGTGGGAACAGTTAACCACTCAGAAAGAACACTTTGTAAATTTGGAACCCTGAAGAATTCCCCTGTTAGACTCAACCCACATTAAAACAAAGACTGTATGTATTTTTTTTATCTAATGAAGGATAAACATAATATTTTGTGTGGTGAAATATGAAACAGCTTTTTCTCCCCCACACTTTAGTCAGATGAGATTTTAAATAGTTCTTAAAAAGTGTCATGTAACAAGCAAGCTAGCAGTGTAAAAATAAGGAAAATCTTTCTGACTTTTGACACAAAGCACACCAAGAGAAGAAACCCAGCCCACCAGAAGTCAGATCTTACATCCCCTCTGTCAGATGAAAGGACTTTGTCACAGCTACAACAAGTCAGTGCAGTAGTGATCTTGTCAGCCTAAGACTAACGAGAAATGTCTTCTCCCTTCCAGTCAGCAAGACTCCCCAGCCAGCCAGGGAGACTTTGCAGGGCTCACAGGTTGAGCCTTGCTGTCTGCTGCCCTGCTGGGAGACAATATCTGTGAAACTTGGAGGCTGTTTGGTCAGAAACTTGTGACTCAGCTCCCTTTCCCAGCTTTCCCTGCAGTTTGGATAACTCCTTCCCCCCTTTTCCAGCTCCCTCCAATACCCACATCCAGACCCCTGACACTGGGGCTGCCTGGTAGATATTTTTTTGTATGTGACAAAACTCAGCTACTTTTTGATGGAGTGACACACACACCATCATATCTTCAGGGTATAAAGCAAGCCTGAGTTCAAAGAGCCCAGCTGTGACCAGGAACTGATCGATCTTCCCTATAGTAAGTGCAGCAACCACATAGAGATACTGTGTGGTCTGCAGGTATTTTTAGAAGTGTCAGGAAAACCATCTCCTACCTAGAAAAAAAGGATCTGTTGGCTCAGACAGCAGGTGTCTTAGCACATTTTTGTCCAAAAATGTTTGTGGATAAAGATGCAATGAGGTGCCTGCCATGCTCACATATCCCTATCTATAATGTTGTCTGAAGCTCAGAAGCTCTTTAGACCGTTCAGAAATAAAAATCTCTGCAATGCTTGACATATACAGTGCTTTTCAAAACCAACAGACATCTTGCCCATATTTTTTTTGTGGAATATTATTTAAGTTGAACATGTCAGGGTGTGTTGGGCTGATAAAGGAAAGAGAAAAGCACAGGGGGAAAAAAAGTTGTTTAAAAATAACCAAAACAAACAAAAAATGTGGAAAAAAGTGCATTTTTCTCTCTTTCTAAACTGCACAAAAAGTTTCAGCCTAAGCACAGCATGGAATAATTTCATATTCAGATGTCTGCACATCCCCCTAACAACTGGAAAAATGATGCATTTGGCTGAAAAGATTTTTTTTTTCAAACAATTAAATCCCTGGGCAACAAAATCACAAAAGCTGGTATTTTCATGTTATCCTGTATCCATACACATACCAGTTTGCTCTTACCTGTGCAGCTGTTGTATGTTGGGAAGCTAAAGAAAACAGACTCAAGATCTGGATGTAGATCAAACATCTTTACTACATGCAAAACTGAGCACTCTATCCCTATTAAAATTCAGCAGGGGTGATAGATCAAAAATCTTGCAGACCATTGTGAAAATTTACCTTCAGGGGAGCTGACCTCTTTTATAGCCATGACAAAGATTTTTCACAAAAAGTTCACTTTTATGTTATTATTACAACCAAAAATCTTTCCATGTTCCCGTGAGATGACTGCACTGCATGTTATCCTGGAGACAAAGATTGTGGGATGAACTTGACAAATCTAGTCAACATTAAAAGTAAACGGATGATGATTGATCTGCTGGGAGAAATCCAGCAAGTTCTAGACTTGTTTACTAGTCCCAGACTAGAACAGCTCATCAAACTGCAGTACTTAAAACCAGAGCTGAAGCTCAAACATTTAAAAGTGTGTTTTGGAAACACTCTGTGTACACTGAAAATCTTGGATTGCGTTCAAAAGTTGTATTTGAAGCTGCCATCTCCTAACTAAAACAACATACTCCTAAACACTTGCTTCAAATGATGCCCTAAGTGCATCTTGTGGATTGAAGTTGTTTAGTGAATAGAGACAGGAAAATTTCCTCACAACTAATTTTCACTTATTTGAAAGTTTATACAGTTTCACAGTCTCACGTTTCCTTCAGCAGCTTGATTAAACAGACTTAAAATACTAAAGATTGGGGTACAGTTTATTCAATGACTTCCAGATTTTTGACTGCGTGATTCTATAATTGTTAGGCTGATATTGAATGGAAGTTTCAGTGTTTGAATCAGTTAAAGTTGGTCAAGGCTTTAATAAAAATTTGTGAAGAGAAAAAGAAATATTCACATCTTATTCAAAGGCATTGAAGATTTTTATACTGTATTTCCTTTAAAAATGAATGCCTGAGTTCCCCGTAAAAGATGCAGAATTTCAAAACTTTTAAAGGGAAAACAATCTAGATCTATTCTGACAGGATTTCCTTGCCTATACAGTGGTATATCCAATGGCTTTCACTAAAGATAAGCTTGTTAAGAATATTCTCCTGATAATGGAAATGTAATTCAAAATAAAATTAAATGCAAAGATATATGATCATAAAGTCTACATGCAATGTTTCTGAGGACAGCGATGACCATCTGGCACCATGTATGTAGGAGCTCGGGCAAGTCACCACTTTTTTCCCACTTGCAGAATTACTGAAATTCAGTGGATTATGAAAGTTGAACAGATTTGTTCCAAAAGATTATTATATTGTCCTCAGTGTTATCTTATAAACAGCCTATCAATGACATAATTCACATCTCTCATACATGATCCCATGTCACAGAATCACAGAATGTCAGGGGTTGGAAGGGACCTCAAAAGATCATCTAGTCCAGCCCCTCTGCCAGAGCAGGATCACCTACAGTAGGTCACACAGGAACACGTCCAGGCGGGTTTTGAATGTCTCCAGAGAAGGAGACTCCACAACCTCCCTGGGCAGCCTGTGCCAGTGCTCTGTCACCCTCACAGGGAAAAAGTTTTTCTAATATTTTTATGGAACCTCCTATGTTCCAGCTTGTATCCATGTCTTTTGTTCACTTCTCTTATGTTGCAGAGTGGTGATGTGCTCTGTTGAAAAGATGTACCATGGCATTTTTCATCAGTAGCAGTAAATAAAAAATAATTTCTAGTTAAGACTGAGTTGACTAACAGCTTACTGCAGTGCTGACACCATGGTGGCTCTGTAGAGCGATCTGGAAAACTCCATACATTGTACCCGAGGCAGTGTGTCCTGAGCCAAGGATGGCGATGTTGTCAGGAACAGGAGACACAACCTCTGTTTACAGAACTGAGTAGGTACCAGGTTAGCAACCACCAGCTACAAGGACTAGTTGGGGTTTACAATAGGTAAACAACATTCACGTTTCAAAGCTGCAGCAAGAAAAGCTGGAAGGTTTTGATGAAAAAGGAGAAAGTAATGGTGTGAATAAGGTGCTGTTAAAACCAATATAGACTTCTGCGTACAGTCTGATACTCATACTTTAGGTGCTGAAAAATCTAGAGTGGTAAAAGAGAAAGATAAGAATACATAGTTGACTTGAGGACTTGAGAAGAAAATGCTGTTTACTGAAAAACTTAATTCAAGGCAGAAAGGTTGATATTTTCTTAATGAGCAAAGACAATAGTTCACCATATGAAGAAGCCAGCAAGAGCTGATTCTGCATCTCTTAGGTGTTCAACACTAGATGTTCATTTGAAAACAAACGTATTTTAGCTGAAGTGAATGAGGTACGATGGCCTAATGTAAACAGTGCAGACAGTGGTCCCTCAGGTTGTAAGCTCTGTGAACCATTCCCCTGCATGGCACGGCACTGCTAGACATCCATTAGTTGTGGATGCTGTCATGCAATACGCTGGTGTCACCAAGGACTCCATAAGTAGTCCTAAAAAGCGGGCTGAACAGACCAGCTCTGAACACGGGTCTTCAACAAGCAGAGATTGCAAACTTCTCAAAAGCTCTGCTTTATGCTGGCAGCCCAAGCATCACCCCGTTTGGGTTCTTTGTCCAGCGAAAGGCTATAATCCATCAATCTACACAGTTAAGCTCAGCTCACTATATGCCCTTGGAAGTGGTTGTTATCCCTAGCCATAAATAACGCAATAAATAAATAAGTGACACAGCACTTCACGATCGGCTGCATTGCTCAGCACAGCAGTGATGCACATGAGGGCTGCAAGAACTCAACATAGCAAAACTATGCTGTAGGAGGAACACAGGGAGAGAGAGGGCTTATTTTACTTGGAAGGATCTGGTTATTTCAGCCAACACCTGCCACCTTTTAAAAAGCAGTTATGAAACTGCAAAGTACTCAGGACCTCATTCTGTGTCTTTGTTACACAAGATGCCTGATACCCACTGCTTGGGAGCACTCCTTCAACTTCAGCTCAGAAGGACAAATGCCAGCTTCCAAGCCTTCATCTTCTCTGCTCCATGAGTCCTCGAGGATCCAACCAATGCTTGACCTTGCTTGCCTTGGGAGCATTTGCTGCAGCAGATCCAAACAGAGCTGTAAGTGGAACACTTCCTCTGGGATTGCATTCCCCTTTCATGCTGAGTCTCACGGGCCAGGCTTGGTCACTGCTCACTTGGGCAGAGCTGTTGGCCGGGAGTGTCCCACTGTAACCATTTGTGTACTAGGGCTGGTGGAACCCCATGCTCCATAATGGGACTGTTGCAGAGAAATGCATCTGGCAGGAGGAGAAAACTTGCAAAAAACTAGGGTGAGAAGAGTTGAATGTTGGCAACATTCAACAAGCTGGATTCCCAAACTGAACTTGAAGGCTCTGGCAGAATTCAAATTACATTTTTAAACAGTTACTGTAAGTGTAAATGTTATTTTATCCGCCCCCTTGAACTGTATCATCCTGGCCAACAACCAGGCAACCACACCCACGCTCTCACTTTTACAGCTGCAGAGATGGGGTCAAGATCGTCTATGTTCTGTGTAACTCAAAACCTATTATTAAAGTAATTCAATTGCAAATAAATCATCCTTGTTAGGCAGCTCCAAGTAAAGAAGGAATAAAATAAGAGCTTGTGAGCTTGAGCTCATTTGCAGAATGTAAATCCTAGCCCCTTTCCTGACCACATTTAAATATATAACAAGAGTTTAGTCACCAAGGCAGTTCTTATTTCATTCAAATCTGGGGAAGCTGATAGAGTAATCATTAAAGAAAAAATGAAAGGGAAAGAAAAAGACAAAACTCCAAGGTTTATGAGATGATGGCTCTTCACAAAACACAAAAGTTCAAAGGATCTTATAGCACTCAGATTTTAACACTGAGCCCGAACGTGACCAGGAACATCATTTTTTCTTATTTTCAGTGTTACTTTTAGCACAAGCATGTGAGTGTAAATCTGATCCCAGCTGAGTCAGAGTAACACTCCATTGACTTGGACAGAGGCAGCATCTCAGCCACCACAGAGGGCCTGAAAACTACAAGTGATTTCTGGAAGGAAACAGGTAACCTTATTTTCAGAAGCACTCTGCATGATCTGACTTTAAATATTTAGAAGTCCAGTTCTGCTTGCGTTCAGGTCCTTACATCTACAGCAACTTGCTCAAGAGTTGTCTGCTGTATTTTTTTATTTTTTTTAAAACTCTCCTGTTTCTTTTTTCCAGGTCCATGTTTGGAAGGTTTTTCTGGATTTACAAGAATGTTACTAAATCTTTACTAAATCTTTTGAATGATAGGCCAGAGGCATAACACATTTTCTTTTAGTCTTTAGGTAAAAATTTAAGGTTTGTTTACTTCTGCAAGTCCACACATGGTTATGTTTTTTTCCAGTACCTTCTTCCGTGTTTCTGTAAGATACTGGATATGCATGAGAACTGCAAACAAATTTATTGTTAATTAAACCTGGCCTGCAAGATTCATTATAACTTTAAACAAAACAAATAAAGGAATAGCTTGTTATTAAGGACAATGTTATTTTATGCCTGCTGAGATATTCACAAATATACATAAAGATTAATCAGCTTTCATGTTATGAATAAAAGCCACAGGATGAGCTTTAAAGTGATACCACATCCAGAAAAATATTATGCTGAAACTGAAACAGCCAGAGCAAAACTTGTGTCTTATATTATGGTATAAAGAATTCTGAAATAAATTTCCACACCATGTATTCAATCACTGTGGAGTCTCCTTCTGTGAAGACTTTGAAAACCCGCCTGGATGCATTCCTGTGTGGCTGCTCTAGGGGATCCTGCTCTGGCAGGGGTGTTGACTAGATGATCTCTAGAGGTCCCTTCCAACCCCTGACATTCTATGATTCTATGATTCTATGATTTGAAATAACCACTCCTAATGTATTGTACCTTCTCCAACTCTGTATTTTAGCACATCTGAGAGTCTAGCCATCTGCTTTCCACTGTAGCTATAGACCAGATCTGAAAATATCCAAGAAGAAATAGTTTTTATATTTTATTTTTATTTTCATTAAAATGATGTGCTTATAATCACACAGAGTTTTGTAATAACTACTTGAATAAATCCCTCCTGAAAGATGGAATTAGATATACTTAAATTCTTTGCTGTCTAGCAAAAGATAACTTTCATTATGGATGTTTGTGAAGATGCCATTCTTCTTCTCACTATATGGCCACATGGCCTATAAACTTGAAATAGACTTTTTCAACAGGACTATTGTATTTCCAGTATTTCTTTTCATTGCTCTTAGCTTACATTTTACACAAAAAAAGATTTTTATGTATTAATATTGGCAACACCTGAAAGTCATTATGTTTTCTGAATCCTAGACTAAAATTGAAGGGCACCTAGTAGAAACAGCAAGTATATTTTTGGATGCTATATGTCAATCCCTGTCGCTTTTTTCTTCCCTGTGGTCTACGTGACTCAGACCTCAGGTCCTTCACAGCCGGAACCTGAAAGCGACGTTGTGTGTTTCTGCTCAGAAATTACTTAGCAGCTTAGAGAAGAGAAACAATAAGCCATCTGTCATGCAAAGTCTGGGCTGTTACAACCAAAGGGAGAACTGAATGAAAAAGATATGAACAAGCAGAGCAGACTTTGCCAGTAATTCACTGTTCTCCTCCACCTCCCCTTCTCTTTCTCTCCATGGGACTTACCTCAGACGTCTACTGAGCACAACTGTGGTAGAACCCTGTGAGGACACCGTTCCCACCACCAGCTCTCCTGCCACCATTACTCTGGCGGCACTTGCCACACATCATCTGGAAATTACCTCATCCTTTGTCAACACGTGTCTAATTGTTACAGGCTTGGGAACACAGTAGTGAGGTTCCCTGGCTTTGCCAGGGAGTAGAATCATAGAATCATAGAATCATAGAATCATAGAATGGCCTAAACTGGAAGGGACCTTAGAGATCATTTTAATCCAGCCTCCCTGTCGCCAGGGATGCCACCTCTGGACTAGATCAGGCAACACATGGGGAACGAACGGGAATCAAACCCGCGACCTTAGCGTTGTTAACACCATGCTCAACTGACTGAGCTAACCGGCCCCCTCATTTGCTGAAACTCAAGATAAAATTAGCCAGTATTACCAACAATGTTGGTACTCACTGCTCCTCCCTTCTTTTTGGCTGTTCAAGTACGTAAAAGCCAAAGTGGCACACTATTTTTACATTTCAGAGGGAGACATGCCCAGCAAAGGACACATGGGAGATTTGTGGGGAGGGAGGAAAAAAAAGTATCAATGGTCTCTTATTCACTCATCTTCCAAAAACCAGCATCACCAAAATAAAGGCACAACTGTTCCCACATGATAAAGGGTCCATTGATAGTGCTCCTAAATACAAGCTAGCATAATCTTGACATTCCTGTCTTGCTGAATCTTCATGAAGCTGCTACAACTGCTCAATTTCAATTTGTCTGTTCCTGTCATGATCACTGATGAGTAAAATTGCCATAAGAGCAAAGGAAATTCCATGCTAGCTCAGGCAGCTTCCACGCACAAGTATAGGGTACCTAAGAAGGTATTAGAAGGAGGGTAGGGCATATATAATGTGGAAATTCCAAGTAAATTATGTATTGCATCTGACAAATACTTTTAAAATAATATTACCTTTCTGGTCTTTATAAAAGTCTGTATCACTGTGTCCTACATTTTAGTTGTAGGAAGATGCACAAAGGCAGTGGGGTCATAAAAAGTCTCATGGGAGCAAGTATCAGAGAGGACAATCCTTAAGAGCCAAAATTAAAAACAAAACTGAAAAAGTATTTCAGCATCATTACAATTATATACCTTCTTGAAATTTTGACAGTGATTTAGATACAAGGCCAGCGGTGATGCATGTAACTGATTATCTGGTGTGAAGGCAGTTCTGATAAAAAACATTAATGGTTACTTTTCAAAGCATTCAGTAAACTAAAAAAAATAATTTCAGTTAGGAAGGTGAAATACTTGTGTTCAGATTTGTAATGAATTTTGAAACAAAATCATTCTTAGTTATAAATTATTTTGTTGGTATTTTTAAGATGATATAGAAGCTTTTAAAACTGTATCCCATCTTCCCCCAGTAGAAATGATTTGTTGTGATAAACCCATTTTTTTTCAAAGCATATTAAATTCGTGCCTAGGGTCAGTAAGGAAGCTTGAACTAAAATATTTCATTCGACCCTTACTCTCTCAATCTTGTTTAGTCTGAGATTTGTTAATCTAAGGCAATAGCACTGGTATAGTCTTGTCATATTATCAGCCAACAGCGTTTGGAAAAAATGCATGTTGTTTTCCAAAAAAATAACTGTAACAAGCACTCAGGGAAAGCGAGACCTCTATATGAATTAAAAAGGGGGGGAAAAAAGAGAGATACATTATTCCTAATCTACAGGAATGCTGAAAATTGAGACATAAAGGGATGCTTTCCAAGTACTCAGGGCAAGAACGCTGCTAAGTTTGTCCCGTGGAGTGATACACTGCAGTATGAGATTTTCTCACTATTTTTGACACTAATTTCATTGTCTTTATCGAGAGGAGTGCCTGTGAGCTTATAGAAAAATAGTATTGAGCAAGGTCTAAGAAGATGCTCATCCCGCTTGCTGTTCTTCAGGCAAAATGCATTGTTTTTTTCTTTATGTTATCTTACTGGTAATATCTTTCCACTTTTAACTTTTAAGGGCTGGAACAATTTTCCATACAGTAATGTTGCAGCTGCTCTGCCTGGCTATGGCATGACAAAATGTGAGCAGAAGGGAAGTATGTGTCCTGGTGAACAAATACCTGGCCCAAGAAGGGTCTAAGGAAAAACATAACAATAAATATATTCTTAAAGAAAAAAAAGAACTTCTAAAATATGCAATTTGAATTAATATTTAAAAAACACAGCGGCATGCTTCAACAAAGGTGAAAAATTGCAATTGATTTCAGAGACTGGGAGCTGATAATAATCTTCCACATAGACACGTGGTCACAAGATGAGCAGTGATGACTCCTAAGGAGATGCAGAATATTAAATGTCAATGTTTACTACTAGTAAATAATGGTTAGTGATTTGTCTTTTTTATTAATAAACTCCAGCATATGTTTCCACATGGGTCTTTTTATTTCACTCCTGTACATCAACTTCTACTACCTATACTAGCTTGTGTTTATAATATTTCTTTTCAGTGAATTTTAAAAAAAGGACAGATGTTTCTGATTTTCTTCTATATGGATTACAATGTAGAAATGTATTGTGGAATCTGGCATTGACTAGTTCTTCAAGTAGAGTTACCACATGTACAAATCACAAAGCAGCAGCACATAGTATAATGTTTCTGGAAATAATCTTGTGATAAAATGGGTCACAAAAAGTTTGCAATCTATGAATTCTGCGCAGAATATAAACCACCAAAGATTCCTCCTGTTAAGTATTTGAAATTGGAAACCAATTCACAAACCAGGGCAGGGGCAAAGAGGAGAAAGTGGAAGTTAATTTTCCTTTACAGGGAAATGCATTCCTGTTCAAAAATTCATGAAAACTGCTGATCAGAACAACAAAGTTTTAAAATCATGCAGAACATCCTTTGCAACCTGAAAAATATATCCAGTGAACATACTATCTGGAGAAAATTCTAATAAATTCATAAATCAGAAGGAAGACTAGCACAAGTATCTGGTTTGATATCCTTCATCACACAGGCAAGAAGTCTTCCCTGAATTAATGATGGTTTGAACACATCTCTTTTAGTGAAAAATCGACTCATGGTTTCAAAAACTCCCTGTGATGGGGAATATATCATAAAACTTGGTAGGTCACCTGGTTAACAGCTCGTTATATGTCACAGCATGTGGCCAGGCTCAAGGGTATTATTTTCCAGGGAAGCATTTAAAGTCTTCAGGTTCCCTGCATTCTCCTTTTTCAAAAGCTGAGCAGCTTGCTCAGTGTTTCTCAGCACACCCTCCTCCTCATTTGCAGACTAAACCTTCTCTCACACCTGTGGCATCCTTAAAGCCTCCTGAGCATCTCCTGAATCTACATTCAAACAACCAACCCTTCGGCATTTCTGGCCGCATCACCACCTTGGGAGCTCGTGAGTAAATAGATAAATCACTGATTGCTCTTCATAAGGTCCAGCATGTTTCTTGCACGTTCACAGACCACTTTTCCCAAGTGGCGTTAACTAAGGAACATACCAGCCCATCCAGGACAGTGAGTGTCCTGACAAAACATGTCTGCTCCCACTTCACTTGACCAAATGAACTTGTCAAGGTACCCTGGGCAAATCACCACAGGCCTTGGCAACTTATTTTATCCCACTTTTAAGATAAGACCTGGGGACACCCAGCAGGGACAAGGACAGCAGAGTGACCTATTCAAAATCATTACAGAAATGGCAACTCACTCACACAGACCAAACCATACAAGTTCACTCTTATCAAAAAGGGATTACTTAGGTGTTTGTGACCTGCACCTTCTAGACTACATCCACAATTCAGAGCTCTTCAAAGCATGTTTATTTCATAAAATGCAGATCAGCTCAGGAAGCTGGCAGTTAATTTTAACTCGTGCCTCTTGTCAATTAATGACCAAGTTAAAGCGGTGTGAAGTGTTCAGGATGCAGCTGCCTGGTGAGGTGAGTGGATAAGAGCTGGCATGGACTAGCAGGATGCCTGCATCACTTGTCAGGCTTAAAGGAGATGCTCTGGTTCAGCCTTTAAGGAAAAATCTAGCAATTCAGGAGAGGGGCAATACCTCCTGTGGAGATATTGTAGTAGAAACAATTTTCTGAGTGTAGTTTTACTATTGACCCAACAACCAGACTTTCAGGCAATTCATGCTAGGAATGGGAAAGAAATCACCAAATGGCAAAAAAACAATTAGAACAGTGTGAGAGGAAGGCAGCCATCTTTTTTGATGTGGTTTCTGGATTACAGGTCTACCATGGGAAAGATTTATTCTTCCCATTCTTTTATATATCTTTCCTTCTGTCTTTCCTTTTTAGAGTGACAGTGGGAAAGAGACACCTTGTAATTTGTTTTATATAAAGCTATTTTGCATAGTAAAGCTGAAGTCCACTAGGATGCAAATGATAAGATCCACTTTAGCTATGCTCCAATCCCCCAGGTTTCCTACAGCAGAAATGAAGGAAACCAGCAGTATCAAGAGCCACAGTGATGCTACAACAGGATGTAGGATGACATTTCCTAAAAGCCAGTAATCATCCTCAGAACCACTGCAACACTTTGTTCAGTCTTCATCTGTGACGCGCTCCAGAGGAGATGATGGGAGCAAGTGTATGTCCATGGGGCTCTTCATTATCAAACATCTGGAATGCTAATGTAAACACCTTGCATTTATTTCGTGCTTTGGCTTTAAAGACTTTTGCCAACATTAATAATAGTGCTACTACTCATAGAGCTTTTGTAAGGATTAATTTGTCATGGTCATTAGAGCCCAGTGCTCTCTACCACAGTCATGTAATAACATACTTGGTGTACTTTCAAAAAAAAAAAAAGAAGCAGCCAGCTGCAGTACATTAACATCCGCTGTTCTGACGACATGCAGCCACATACGATAGTCTTTTAAATCCCACGTCTGCTCCAACCCTCATATGTATACCCATGAAAAATTATTGTCACAACATCTGCCAATCTACCATTTCTTCTTTCATGAGGGCACTTGCAAGTGTTTGTGGATCTACCAAGCAGCACTGTTACTTGCATCTCTGTGAACACTTCTTTTTCCTCAGCATGGCTCACCCCAGCCTCCCAGCCTCTTCCAGAGGTCTACAGACAGCTGGCCTGCCACCTTGTTTTCTAATTATTACAGAGAATCCAAGTTTTTGGCCCAAAAAGGCCGGAAGGAAAGGCTAACGTTGTTCAAATGCTGATGAGTTACATAGTACACAGTACTGGTACATGAGGAGATTGATCTCAAAATAAATGTTCCCTGCCCTGCTCCCCATTACTGTTTCATCAACATGCCTCACAGCCCTTTTCTACCATAAAGACCATTTGTCCTATTTCAGATATGAAAATTGATAGTTTTTACCTGATGTTTAGTCCTTCACTTCAGTGTCTGGTAGTAGTGCCTCTTCTTTTCCAGTCTCTTTCCATTTTCCCAGCCCTTCCCCAATCTTCTTAGCCACCCACCCCCTCCCCCTCAGGTTATGAGAAATACGAGGAATAGAAATACCACAGCCCAACACCATTCCTGCCTCCTTCGTAAAGGAAGCAAATCTCCTATTTCAAGCAGAGTTGTTAAGTGCCTAAATTTAGCTGGGATGAATCTGGGATTAGACCATCAAAGCAGGGAATAAAACCAAGGCATCTGAAGTATTAGGCTAGAGTCTTAACACCATCCCCTACGTTGCACTGGGGATCTCTGCTATTCATCGATCCAAGGGCCACAACATCAAAAATGATGCTGATAAAGGTCAGCAACGAGTTCAGAGTAAGTAGGGATGAGACCTGTAAAAAGGACAGTATTTAGCCTACATTACCACTTCTACTCTTGGGGTTTTTTTCTGTTTGGATTTTGTTTTGTTGGGTTTTTTTAGGGAGAGCTGTATTTGTACAAAGCCCGATTTTGTCAGTGAAGTGCTGGAGCAACATCTAATTCTCCATGTGCACACCAGGAGGGTGCCACCATGTACCCCATGGTCCCAACTGGTCACCTTTACAAGGTAACTTCACCCACCAGGCTGCCACGGCATGCTACGGTGCAAATGGCCCCTGTGTTTTGCTCTGTGATGGTGTTTAATTGAGTCTGTGAGCAGTCAGACAGGTAGACAGCCCACAATGAGTCACGGATGCTCGTGCTCAGGGAGCTGTGCCTAATGGAGGCAATTGCATCACGCTGGGAAGAGCAGAGCAGCTAAGGCACACCTCTGGGTAAAAGGTACCTGATGGTATGCCTAATTGTAGTTAACATGCCTGGCTGTATGATCTCAGAATTCAGAGATGGAAAAGACCTGCTGCATTATCTAACCACTACCGCCGTGAAATACGTCTCCCTTCCTGTCAGAGGCAGTGAGGCTTTCACTGCTTTCCTTCAGAGGAACAGTCCACATTTTTTACTGTGCTCCTACTTCTTGGGAGTTTTTACCATCTCTTGTTATTTTATTATTTTCCGAGTCAAATGATTTAGAGCCTCCTACTCCCACCTGCTTAGTGCTTTACTGAGGACATTCACTTGTACCTGCCCTTCAAAACAGGGAGCAGAGGTGGCTGCGGAGAATCCTGACCTCTCCATAGCCCATGGGAGGTCCCTGCTGCCTACAACAAGTTTGGGGTGCTCGCCTGCAACACCACTGCCCAGGGTAGGGGGCCTAACCCTGGACATTTACAAGGCTTGCTGTGGAGCCTTGAGCCCAGACTCGACTTCCTTCACTCCTCCACCTGCACTGCCCATATTCACCCATCTAAAGCACCTTCTACCTGTTTGCTGATTTATTTCTGCTCTGCTTGCTCTGTGACAGGTACTCACAAAAGGAAAGGAATATGAAATAGAAAAGGATCCTTCCTTTCCTTCAATTTTTTCTCTTATTTTTTTTCTTTTTCTTCTTTCTTTTTCTTCTTTCTTTTTCTTCTTCTTTTTCTTCTTTCTTTTTCAAATTTTTTTTAATTCTGACAGATAATTACCTGATTTCATGGTCTTTGCTCTGGGCTCCTGAAATTTTTGCAGCATTGCTGGTGCAGCAAGGCCCCCTGAGGCAGGACCCTGCATGTACAGCACTAATCCCAAGTCACAGCCTCCTTCCCAGTTATTATCTGCTGAGCTCTGATGTGAGATGCGTCACCACGGGTAGCTCATCCAAAATTTTCCTTCTGGTAAATGAGGAAACACCTCATTTCTCCACACCAGAGTCAACAGAATCTGCTATTTATTTAGTTTTTAAACCCTGAGATGGCTGCTGTGCACTTTTGACCTGCTGTCAGTTTGAGCAGCGATTTCACAAGATGCAAATACGTACTCCAGCAAGGATGCATTTATATAAGTACGAAATACCAGCAATTTCAGTGATTTATCTTCCCTTCTCCACATTCAACGCTGGAGATAAACAATAGTGAAAAGAAAGGAATGGGTCTGAAGCTCAGAAAAAAGCCTCCTGTGTTCGGGTGACAGGTTCCTACAGAGACCTGAGGCTGCCAGACAGCTCAGAAACTGCAGAAGTTTTCAGACTCATAGCCTGACTATGCAAATGGGCCCCTCGTTTCTACCAGTCTTCCGGCAATGCTTCTTCAGGCATTTTTCAGGAGTGTGTCATTTTCTACAGAGAGATTAAAAAAAGAAAACAACCCAATTTTTGTCATCAAGTGAGGACAAACTCTGGATAAGAAAGGATTTGAGCAAAGGCTAAACCTTTGTACAACACTGCGGAGATATCTTGGTGCTATGATTCGGGATCAACTGCTTGCTCTCTGACGTGGTTCCCTGGAAGTGATGCTGGGTGAGAACTGCCTGAGTTACCCCTTCACATTTGCTCATTACTTATCGTTATTTTGTTGCTGTTGGCACACAGTGAGCGGAGAGATGCCTGGTTTCCCAGAGAAGGGCTTGTGATGTGCACTGGTGGGACACGTCGCTGATTGCCAAGCTGGAGGCAGCATCACTGCGTAGGGTCTGGGGGTGTTAAAGGATGGTAACAGGATGTTAATGCACTAAATGAGGGTGTGATTTGCCTTAAAGTCCTGATGTCTGTAAGTTACAAAGTTATGAACCA
This sequence comes from Apaloderma vittatum, assembly GCF_000703405.1. Lineage (NCBI taxonomy): Eukaryota > Metazoa > Chordata > Aves > Trogoniformes > Trogonidae > Apaloderma > Apaloderma vittatum. The sequence continues at coordinate 63,247 of NW_009713103.1, read as the reverse complement.
AAGGAAAATCATCTTTCCTCCCAAGAGTTGCCTAGATGAGAAAAAAAAAAACACAAAAAAAACCATGTAGGAAGGCCCAATGAGCCAGAATATCTGAGACATCCAAAGTAATGCTTCCATGTCGTTATGATAGGATATGTCCTTCCAGGGGACAGAAAGAGAGAAAATTGATATGAAAAATCTGAATGATGCTTAAGAAAGTCAGTAAGAAGCAAACTTATGAGCATCTCCTTTGGTCCAGCACCAAAGCAGCAGCAGCAGCAGCAGCAAAATAAAATATTAATTAAATGTGGTTCAATGATTTATATCAAAATTCATCAGAAAAGAGTTATTCATTCCTTCTGTTCTTGAAAATTTTTTACATGAAATAACCAAAGCTTTTGCACTTGAAGAAAATATAATTTGAATCTGAGTGGCATGGAGAGTGGGGTGCTGTCATCCTTGCACCTTGATTAAGTTTGGGAGGAAAGCCACGCTCAGTACATTTTCTTCTCTTTGTGAAGAAGGCAATTCCTCGTGGTAGTTATGTGCTTGCAATGCATCACGTGAACCAAAGATCTGCTGCAGATCATCTTTGCCAGGGAAATACAAGTCTCAGGTACCCAATTAGAAATTCCCATGGGTGTTTGTGGCATCTCTTCAGCCAAAATATTTATGCTTGTGTGAAATGCTTCAGCCTTTTGACAGAAAAATAAATCAAGAGCATTTCTGGATATAAGAAGAATGTTCACTTTTTTTCTAAAAGAAAAAATTTCCACATAAATGGCATATTCTTAAAAGGCAAACAAACCCTTAAACCAACAACCTTGAAAATATATTTGTCAAAGAAGTGCTTGTGTGAAAATACTTCTCATTGAAAACCACACATCTGAGCAGCAGACAAGTTTCTTCTGAAATATAGCTCAAACTATAAGAACCTGCACTTGGAAGTGTTGCTTTAGTTTAGAACGTTGTTTCTGGACAGCATTATTTCTGCTGCAAAGAGAAACTTCCTCAGAGGGACCCTCAGCAAACTGACGTAAGGTTTCTGCCATCCTCCTGCGTCCTCAGTTTGCCGGGAGGTGCAGAGAGCAGCCCCTGCTTCTTTTCTGAAACACACCTTAGAGCTCTATTTTTGAATATTGAAATTTTAGGGATTGTGTTTACATTTAATAAAAAATCCATCAGTTTAGATACTAAAAGCTACTGCAGCTGCTCTTAACTACCCACTTCACAGTGGTATCTAAAATTTTCATGTAAAACTTTTTTCCCCTGAACCCATGGAATTCCTGTCACAGGTTATCCAGTGCTAGAATCAGCCTAAACAGAAACTGTAACTATCAAATACAGTTGAAAAAAAAAAAAAGGTTTTGAGCTGATGCTCTTTCCAGGATCCTCCAGAAAACTGAATGAAATTCATAGTCTTCTGGCACTTGCAGCAGCTCTAACCTGAAACCGTCATGCTTATTAGAGCCTTGCCAAGAATATTTCCAGGTTTGACAGAGCAATCCACCTGAAACAAATGCTGAGTTCTCCCAGACATTAACTCTAATGCTTTACCATTTCTACATGCTGAGAACACATACATTATTCTTTGACTCAGGGCTGCAGTCATGACATATGGAAGTTCTTAACTTCCCAGGCTCTAATGTAGATGTGCATGGTTTATACTTTTGTGAAATTCCTTTAAATTACACATTTTAATGTTTTCGTGTTTCTGAACCAAAAAAACCCCACACTGAGCAAAAATGGGATTATGAACTGGAATCACTAAAATGCCAGGCAAAATACATCTCAAAGGGGGGAAAAAAGAAACAATCTGGAATTGCAACACTGACCTCACTTAATTTGTTTTGAACCTTTTGTAATGTCCAGCATTGCCCAAGAATGAATTTGTAACAAAAATATAAGCAGTGTAGTTTCGCTTTTAGTTGTAACGTAATACATCAGCTTCTTCAGGAAGACCAAAATCTATGTCGAAAAGTTCACGTCCATACAGCTAGAAGGCAAATGGATATGAAAAATCTCAAAGAATCGGATGACTGGTTTCCATCCAGGGGGTCAGTACAGTCAACGGGGCTGGTTTGGGTGAGTGGGGAGGGTGATGGGTGCTGGGGGATTATCTCATGCCTTGGGGCAGGGGAGGACAGGGAAGAGCTGCCAGGCTGCCTGCTGCCTCCTCGCCTTCCCAAGAAAAAGGCCAATGTCAACACTTGGCCAGTGACTTTGCAGCCTTATCAGAGAGTTTTTCCCCAAGAGTCGTTTCCCTCCTCCTCCAAGAGAAAACCTTTCCCAGTGTTCAAGCTGTATTTTCTTGACTGAGAGTTAACTCATTAATTTACTCTTTTACCGATGCCAAGGAGGACAGACTAGCCCCGGTAGCATTATGCACCCCTTAAGGCTGCAGCCTGGTCCTGTACCAGCACTCTTCTTAGACAACAGTAGGCTTAACTCATCAAGCCTCCCCTTCATCGAACTCCGGGCTCGGAAACACGACCTCTCCTACTGCTGCCCTCTGGACTTGCTCCAGTTTCTCTAGACCCTCTGGAAATGCGTCATCTGCCGTACTTCAGCTGAGGCACTATCCAAGTGGAGCAGGACGGAAGGATTACTTCACATTTCTTGCAGGGCTCTAGGCCCGTTTATACAAACCAGTGGGATGTTTGCTTTTTTTTTTGTGGCAACACAACTCTACTGACTCACAGACAGCTTGTGACACCCTGCAACCTCAGAGCCTGCTGCTGGGACACACCACCTACGCAGCCAGCCCTCATTCCATGTCTGCATGGTCCTGCCTCCACTGACTGCTGTGATGGGGAACTCTCTCCTCATCATAATTACACTAACTGAAAGAGTCTTGGGGTACTTCTGAAAGGCTATCTAACTGCACTTCATTAAATTATTTTTTAAAAAAGGAATAATTACCAGCAGATGGCAGCCCCCTGGCATGATGTAGAGCCCACCAAGGTGTGCATCTTCCCTGTCTGCTTTGTAGGGAGGGAGGAATGTGGATCCAGAGATGATTTTCTGTGTGGGCTGCTGCAGATCAGAGGGACAACCCTGGGAGAGGGAGCAGTGCAGAGGGTGGCTCACCAGCTGTCACCTCTCCTCTCTCCTCATCCCAGAAGGGAGACTGGGCTCAGAATGCCTGCAGCAAAGCTGTCCGGGCAGAAAGTCCGTTTCTAGCATCACCACCTTTGCAAACAGGCTTTTCTCTGTAGTTGTCTCTGCTCATCTGGAAGCAATCTAAGGCTGTGATGAAATACATGTCCTATTGCACGAGGAGGTGGGAATTTAGCTCAGGGGTTCTCGCACACACACACACACCAGCCATGGGAGGCACTGCCTGGGGTCAGGCTCCCAGCCAACCCCAGGACCACAGTACGGCCGCCATCACGGACTTGCCATCCTGCCCAGCCCTGCAGGGATGAGACCCAGGGAGGAATAATTCTCCTTTCCTTAAGTGAGGTTGCTCAAACAAGCATCCCGTACAGGATGGAACTTCCTGTTCTGCTTTGCTACATCCTTTATCAATTCATGGGAGATGTTCATGCAGTAAATCTAATTCAATCACGTATTTATTTATCATGCACTCCAGAAAGGGCCTAGACTATTGAATAAACATGTGGCGGCCTAAGTGGGGCTGCTTTTTAAAAATGGCTTTATAGCTTTTTTTTTCCTATGATCTGTGCAAAAAGGCGTGTTTATAAACAAATTGCAAGATGTATTTATACTATAGCTCAAGACATTTAGACAGTAGCGTCTCAGAAACTTTTGACGGAGGCGGTAAATGGAGCTGGAAGTTGATCTGACAGGAAATAAAAGCTAAAATTGTTTCTCTAAAAACCAGCAGATAACACTAACAGGCTGGGATGAGTAAGAGCATGGAATCCAGATCAAGATGTTGGATGCAGTAATCTGTGTACTGCAAAAACCTCTGTCAACTGAAAAAGACTCACATTTATAGAACAAAAACAACAGCGTATTTCAATCATACAAGAACAGAAGTGGAGCAGAGCTACCAAAATCCCCAGCAGGATCTCATGTTTAGCAAGAGAAAAATTCATGGTGAGCAATATAAAAACTAATAAAATAAAAGCCAAGACTAATAAATGACTTGAATCCATAGACATGTTTTTTGGATGACTGGTTGGGTAGGTCAGCGTGATCTCCACAGTTTGTTCTAGAAGAAATCTTGATTAGCTCTGTTCATACAGATCTTTATCACTCATGTGAACTTCAAGTTTTACCATCACTCTAAAAGCAAAGAGCAGTTGCAAGATGGAAATCGGCCAAATTAAAGATGGAAACAAATAGTCTTGCAGCAGGACAGTTGTTAATGCCACTGGAGGGGTACTACATTGAAATACAAAAAAACCCCCCACAAATGTAGCAATTTTTTACCCTGGTAATATAAATGTCAGATAAACTGTTCCTAGCAAGTTCATACAACAAAGACAACTGGGGGAGGGAAAGCCCACACCACCTGGACGACTAGTATTAGACATAATGAGAAGGAAAAAAACAGCCATAAAATGTTAGCATACTGCAGATCCCGAGCAGTCTGTGTATGCAATCCATTTACAGGCCCAAACAGCTCCGCCGCGGTCTCTGGAGGAGGCAGCGTCCAGCAGACTGCCTTGCAACACCAGCTCCAGGAAGTCATCAATCAGCCCAGGGAGAGTTACACTGAGATTCTGCCCAGATGAGAGGTTATCCTGCTGAAAAAGATAGAAATGGATGCTCGGATACCTAATCAAATTGCACCCTTGTTGTGAACAGCAGGGAAACTCAACAGCCTTCGCAAGCTGGATGTCCCTGACCTTCTTCTGAAGATCCCATGGAGACACAGCAGTGTTGGTGGTAGTACTTCAGCATGGCAAGGTGACACATCAGCAAGAAATAAACTAGCTCTTACATAAGCTAGGCAGTTTTGACTGGAAACAAAATGACTAACCCCTGTGTCATAAATAAAGACAGATATATAGGATCAGAGAGAGGATCCTGCCCAGCACCCTGCTTCTGGTCCACAGGAGGTCTCCAGGAAAGAGCAAGAGAACAAAACGCTTGCACAGAGATGTTTTCCTGCTACCTGCTCCACATCACCTGTGTTTGAGGAACCTTGATCAGAGGTTGCATCCTCCCTGATAACGAAACTACGTGCTTGAACCATCAATTCAAAGAAATGAGAGCACTGGAAGTAATGCTGCTCTCAGTGAGGGAGTACACATCTGGATACTGGGAAGCAAATACAATAATAGACAGCTGAGGAATGAAAAGGTGTGAACCCCTTCAGTCCACCTCAAAGCCGGGAGGAGTTATAAAGCACATAGATAATGGGACTCCAGGCTCCTGCTGTCTTAAGTATCCGACAGTCAGGAATGCTGGCAGGAAAATGGGAGGTTTTATTTTCTGGCATAAGCACAGTGTCTGGATCAGGGTATCAGAGTCAAATACAGTGTCACATGACAAGTTCAACATTGTCTTCGGTCATGAGTGTTACACTCGCTGGGACTTCACTCAGTGATGGACTACAGAGTTCAGATCTAAGTGGCCACAACTACCAATTCCTATCTAAAAACAGCCCCCCCAAAACTGGCTGGCTGCCACCTGATGAAACTGTGGTTTGAAAAACAGCCCACTGTGGTAGTGAGGTGAGGGGAACATTTTTGTTTTGGCTACCAGTGACTGTTACACAGACTTACAATCTTTGAAGAGCTAAAACTATACATGGTAACCTGTGCTTCAGTAAATACAACAAGAAAAAAGTGGGCATTTAAAACAAACAAAAAAAGTCTACATCAAATTTCTAGAAGTTTAGAACTTTTGAAAACATAAAAAGCCCATCAGCGTTTACTATCGCATAAATCTTTATAAAAGAGATATTTCTCATATATTCATATCCTTCAGGAATGTTGTCATAATGTGGAATGATTTTTTTTTTCTCATATAAGTTTAGTTACTACACGAAGAGCTACCTGTTAAGTTTTTACATAGAAAAAATAGGTAAGTTCTCTAATGATGAAGGCTGCTTTCCACTTCCATAATCTGAAAGACGAGTAATAAAAAAATTATTTTTCACAAGAACAGTAGTAGCTTAATCTAGCCATTTTGCAGACCCCAGAAAATGATAAAGATATCCTACATTGCCTTATATACCTTTATAATTGTGTAAGAGCTAAGCATATCCTGGCCACAATAGATAAGAATACTAAATGAGCAAATTTGCTGGAAGTCTATCTTCAGAGGATGAGTACAGGTGCCACTCATCTGGTTGTGCACCCAGTGGTAAACATTTGAAAGTGCTCAGGAAAATAAAGGAAGAGAAGATCTTAAATACGAAGGGAAACTATAAAGCAGGTCAGCAAGGGGTTAGCAAGGAATCCTGCTAGCAAAGTGAAAATCCACACTAAGTAATGAAAATTCAACAAACTTTTTTCACTGAAAGCAAGTCAGAAGTTCTTGCTGGCCCAGGAAGCAGGAGGCTCTGGGACTTCAAGTCACAGTGTTTCATCAGATGTTTTTATTTTTTTTACCTCTCCCTCTGTGTCCTCACCACTTCTACTAGTTGTACTATGATGTATCTATGTACTACGATTTGCAAGGCCATTGACTAGCCATTTGGGGCCAATTTCCTTGCAAGTTGATTTCAGATCAGTTGCAGATGACTAGTTTTTTGTGTCAATGATGCTGAGCATTTGAAATTGTTTTATCAACCAGATCACAGAATCACAGAATGTTAGGGGTTGGAAGGGGCCTCAAAAGATCATCTAGTCCAGCCCTCCTGCCAGAGCAGGATCACCTAGAGTAGGTCACACAGGAACGTGTCCAGATGGGGTTTGAATGCCTCCAGAGAAGGAGACTCCACAACCTCCCTGGGCAGCCTGTTCCAGTGCTCTGACACCCTCACAGGGAAAAAGTTTTTTCTAATATTTCTGTGGAACGTCCTATGTTCCAGCTTCTATCCATGTGAAACTTCAAGAGCCTTCCACACCCTCAGGTAGGAGATGGACCCATCTCTGGCCAGGGCCAGGCCAATCAGTGCCTCTGTGATCAAGGCATTTGTTCTTTCTTTCTCTTTTGGTTTTGTCTTGTTTTGAGCTGTCCTGTCTTTAATGTTGGGGAATTTTTCTGTTGGAGCAGGGGGAGGTGAGAGGAGAACAAAGGAACGTAGTCCTGAGAAGAAAGAGGAGGAGAAGGGTCCTGGAGGAGAAGAAGGTGACCGGAGCACAACCTCTTCCTGGAGCCCCATGGTGGCTGAGATGGCAGGAAGATAATTGTCTGCCACTTGAGGGGATTGATGGTAGCGAGGACATCCAGGATGCGGTGGTATGTGCAGAGCCCCATGCAAGAGGGTAGAGTGACTGAGCATCAGCAGAGGGCATGCTCAAAGTGACCTGTGGCCCCAATGGACTCATGAGGAGGAAGAGGATTGCCTCTCGTGAGGTGGACACCATGGGGCATGAAGCAGAAACTGCAAGGAGCCCTCTTTCTCAAGGAGCTGCCATGGACCATGATGCCAGATGGACTGCACCCCCCCAGCTCCTTGTCCCCCTTTGCACCGCTGGGGAGGGGGAGGAAGCCAGGAAGATGAGGGGGAGGGAGTGTATTTAAGATCGGGTTGTACTTATTTGTGTATTCCTCTCACTATCCTGCTTCTGTGAATGGTGGTGTAAATTAAATCTGTTTTGTCCCCATGTAGCTCTGTTTTCTTACCTGTCATCTTAAATGGTAGGTGATTACCATCCCTGTCCTTAATCTTTGTTTCTGTGGAAGGACAAACTTCATCTACTCCATTTCATCAG
>NW_009713103.1:39021-55432 GCF_000703405.1 Apaloderma vittatum | reverse complement strand
AATGCATTAAGACATTTTTGTCAATACTGTAAAGTTACATATCTCTGAAAATTTCAATATACTATAGCATTTCTAAGCCATTTATGGAGGGTGACAATTTTGCAAAAAATATTAATGTTAACTGTAATGTGTGAAGCCAGAGAGAGATTATAAAATAAACTTTCCACTCTCTTGTAATAACAGTTTGACAAAATATCCATTTTTACTGACTGCTAATGAGCTGGTTTTAATGCTAAGAGATTACCCAGCTGATTCTGATTCTTATACCACCATGCATAGCAAGGCTGGAACATGCTCTTTTTTCCTGTTTTTAGATCAGAGCTGCAGACTGCATATTTTGTACAAGAAGCCTGTTCCCAAAAAAATGCTTTCTGAGTATACGTTTTATTTTAAACGTTCTTTTAGTACTTGGAGTTGTCTGTCTCCTCAGCTGTTCCCGGTTTTCATTTTGTGGAGTTTCACTGAACACCACAGAGACGTCTCTTTCACACTTTTGGAAGAGATTGTTGTACTCTCCTTAATTGTCCAACACAAATCTCTTCAGATTTACTGAGTTTGACACAAAATTTTAACAGAAATACTAGGGGAACCATTTCCATCTCATGTAGAATATTTGACTACGCAGCACAGAAAATGTCAGTCTTTTTCTTTCTTTTTTTTTTTTTTTTTTTGTGAGAAGGATATTTCTACTCTAAGCACATAGCACAGATTTGGCTTTAGCCAGAACGCAATTTCTTAAAATGAGTCACCCATGAAAGCAGATAGGTTTAAATTACAGAAAAATGCTTTGCAAACTAACCAGTATTGCAAAACCAGAAATAGCTCCGGAGACCTGGAGAGACTCCAGTTCCACAGCATTCATCCATTCCCGCACTCCCCAGCCATTCAGTCTTCCTGTCATCCTCCCTCCTTTTGGGAGACTGTTAAGTATTGGTTAAGGCAAGGCTAAAATTCTGGCCAGAAACTGTTGTGTTAATAGGATGTTAGAAGCAAGTAATTCTTTCTCTTATTATTTCCAGTAGGAGAGTTCTATTGCAAAGGCTGTACTGAGCTTTTTCTCATAGACTCTACCATGACTTTTGTTACATACACAAGTTTGGGACAGTACAGTTAGGTAACAGATAACCACAGAGCATCTTATCCAACTCATTCCCTCGCCTGTGCATGGAAAGAGTTGACTGCAGCACAGCACAGTGTTTCTGTCTGTGGTTTTTATGAACTGAATCCAAAATCAACCATTTTCTGTTCCAACTGGGGCCATAAAAGTCAGAGCTTGTCCTGAAAGAACAAGCATTTTAGATCAAGAAGGAAACTCCCTGGGCAATTACAGAAGAGCCTGGATTATTATGCAGCACGTAAGGCTTAAACTGTGTCTTTTACAAAACCTTTCCTGCCATGACACACTGCAACCTGGACTCACGTATTTCTTCCTCCTGTTTGCAGAGGTCTGCTTAGGGACATAAGCTGAAGCAGAAGTAAATTCCTCATCCCTGTCTCCTGAACAGCCAGTGCAGACAGACAGAGCCCCAGGAGACCGCTCATCCCAGCCACCACCCAGGCCCAATGCTATGTTGCAGCTTGCAGATAATTATTTGGAGAAGCAGTTTTTTGTAAAACAGAGTAGCCCCACGACTCCAAAAATATTTGCAAGAAAAGCTCTGTGATGTACGTACTCCCCTGCAGAACTGTGAACCCTGAATCACAACACTTATGATGAGTCAATGCCAACACACACTGATGATGGTCTGAAGATCATGGCAAGGAGGGCACTACGCCGTGTAGAGCTCTGGTATGTCTTTCCCTGAAAAGCTTCTCCTGTCCACCATTTCCCTCGTCCTTTCCTTGCAGACAGGTCTCAGTCCAACAGTAACCAAAGTAAAGTGTTCTTCTAAGATGGGGAGAAGAGAAACATGGGAGAAACATTGGATGGCAATAAAAAGCGGCTCAGATGATGACCTCCCTGTCAGGAAGACTTTCCTCCTGGCTTGCCAGGTCGGCAGAAAGCTCGTGGTGGGGCCTGGCAGGACTCTCTGGGATTTGACAGTCTGAGGATTTTTTTGCCTTCCTTTCCTGATCTTAGCTCAACAGTTTCTCTCCTTCCTATGTTTGGCAGCAAGGTTCAGAGCAGAGACATGCAGCAGCCCTGAGGAGCCCTTTCTCATGGTCTGTTACAAAGGATTACTCCTCTGCAGGCAAGCATGGAGAGGCACAGAACAGCTCCAAATTTCAACTTTTACAGATGGTGTACCTACATATCATTCAGACACCTTCATAATGCTCAGAGTATCTAGTCTTGGCATTATTTTTTGTGGGGATTTTGGAGAAGGATCTAAATACTAACAATATGAAATAAACAGGTAGCTTTGGGTGGAGATTTTTGACATCTTTAAGGTTAACCTGATGAATATTTTCCAAATATTTTGATAAATCAAATGCATATTTAAAAAATATATTTTTTGTCCGTCTTTCTTTGTTCTACTCAAAAAACTCCCACCAAAACTGCTGTATTTTTTTTTTCAACAGAATTAGAGGACATAATGGGAAGCAAAATTTGTAACCGTTTTTGTGTCAAACAAAGTGCATTGAACATCTATACTTGCATTTCCTTTCCCCAAACAGAGTTTGTTAACACCTAAACAAATTGACAATATTTCTCCATGTCACTCAATATAGATTCATTGTTTTCATCTACCACCTCTTCTTTTCTCCCTTCCTCCTTCTCTCTCCCCCTCTCCAGAAAGTTTTGACCGAACAATTGTACCCAGCTCAATTACCATAAGCTTTTGCAAGCATTTGGCTGCCTATATCTAATAGCTGAGGATGGGCCCCCAACTTTGAAATCAGACAGCCTGTATACCAATACTTGCAGTTTCCAATGGGAAACATCTTACTTCTGTTCTTCTTTCCCGTTATTCTTTTTCCCTTTCTTCTTTCAGAGCTCTCACGCTTGTGGTTGAGGGAGGTATAAACAGAGTCTCACCATGCCACAAAATACATAGCAGCACTTTGGGAAGTTTGACAAAGTGGAATACATGTTTAGATTTCCTGACTCAGAGACAATGCAGAAAAGAAGGTTCTGGCAAGCTTCCTGGGGATGGGATGCAATTGCTTTTCTCTGCGATATACAGTAGGGGTTGCAGGCACTTTGAATATTTACAGAGCAGCAGTTCAAGGAGAACAAATCATTTTTTAATCTTTGTGTTGTAATTAAATGCAACTTAGTGGAGTTTCTGCATATAAGAAAGCTGAGTGGAAAGAAAGCAGATTGCTGTGAACTAAAGAGAAATTATAACACGGTACTGCACAGCATCTAAGTATGGCACAGTTCCTCCCAAAGTACCTGTCAAATTCTGTTGCCTCTTCCTCCTCGGAATTCTCTAAGAAAGATGTGTGCCTTCATCATTTTCTCTTCTGTGTGATGATTCATTTCCTGCACACATGGCATTTGAGACAATTCACAAAATTTCACCAGGTCTGTGGATCCTGGGGAAAGTGGACTAGAATTTCCAGGTGACACTTGTGCACGTTGCTATAAAAAATACCTGATCTAACTTCATAGCCATACAAATAACCTGGTTTGTACATCCAATTTTAGTAGCAGCCACCTAAATATATGCGAACCTTCCCTGTCTTAATGCAGTCTTTGGTCCTTAGCCTGCCTTCGCTACAGTGTGCTGTGTTTTGAGCATCCATGTTCCTTCTGACCTCCCTCTCCTCCATCGCTGAGCTGCCTTCCCTTCCCCTTCAGTGCCCATGAAGCCCCCAATAGGCAAATCCAATCATCCCCAAAACTCCTCTGGGTCGACTCCTTGCATTTCCCCAGGTTTCTGCCCCCAGGGCAAGTGAGGCAAAGGCAGGGGGAAATTTTGCTAAGGAAGTCCAAATTCTCCCCATTTTTTTTAAACTAGATTGTTCATTTCAAAATTTCAATCATTGTTTATAAGGTGAGTTTGCCTTTGTCAATTACATCATTATTTATAATGCACTTTAACTCCAGTGATCAGTTTTAGTCTTCATCAATTTGCAGTTTTATTATTGTGATTCAACAGACCCAGATTTGTAAAACCAGGAAGCTAATGTTTTCTGAAAGGCTGAACAACTAGTACAAGAGGTCAAGCGCATGGAAACTGATCTCTCAAATTCAAAGACGCTCCTGTGCAAAAGCTTTTTTTTTTTTTTATTAAAAGCACATCACAAATGTGCTTTTAATAAATGAATAATAATGAATTTTTCATTTATTAAAAATGAATTTTTAATAAATGAAGCTGGGAAAACACTTCATAAACATATTTTTGTCTCATAGCAGTTATCAGTGGTTTGTATGGAAATCTCAATGCACAAAGCACACTCCTGCCCCTAAGGCACTCACATGCCCCTTTCTCTGTGTGGAATGCCTAGAGTATACAGCAGGTGACTCACCCTTGAAATGTTAGTATATTAATAATAATAATAATCACAATCATATCAAAATATTCTAAGTTGATCTTTTTTGGCTCATGGTTAAAAAAATACAATGATAAGCTGTTCAGAGAACATAGCAGGGTGGCTGTTTTTTCCCCTTCCATGTGCAATCACATATATTTCACCTAGCAGATATGAAAAATATTAATCATGGGTAATGGATGAAATCTTAAGAAAAAAGAAGCCTGTTTCAGACACAATTCGGCTAAAGATAGCTTCAAAACAAAGCTCCACCATACTGCAGTGGTGCTAGGGTTTTTTATTATTTAAAAGCAATCTCTCTCAGCACAGAAATCCTTCAAGGGAATAATAAAGTAATTCAAATGGATGTAAGAAGAAAGTCAGGATATAGAACAGCTTGTTGCATTGTTCTGAAATGATCTGTTCAAATATGCACGTTTTAACTCACATCACAGGCACTTTCAAGCAATCTTGCTGCATTCTACTAGATCGTGTTATTCGTACAAATCTAGGTAGACAGTTTAATTCATAATAATTAGGATTATGAAGGATGTGCAAATAAAATTTACTGAGAAAAATCATGCTCTTCACAGAAGAACAACAAAAAAAAGAGAGAACCTTTAGGGAAAAGGTTTTAGGAAGCAGTAAATAACATCTGAGAGAAGCAAGGTTATCTGGGATTTATAAGTTTTTCCAAATATTTATGCCAGGTGCTAAAAAGCAGCATTGCCCTTGCTTAAAACTATTTGGATAAGCAGGCTTACAGCTTTCCTTTCTGTGTAAACATTATAGCAGCATTCTAAACAGATTAATAGTGGTATCTGTTCAAGTCAAATATTTATGCAAGCTGGATGAGTGGAAAAGGTAGTCTAAGGAGAATATTTTAACCATAAATTCTAAAAGGTAGTCTAAGGAGAATATTTCAACCACAAATTCTAAAAGATACTGAAATATCCTGCCTGCATGCAAACAGCCCACCTTGACCTAATCACGTTGTTTAAAATGAAAAGGTTTCACAACTTAATTCATTATTTCCGGTGACCTAAGAAAGATTTTCACTCCGTTTCAGAGTTGTCAGAGACATTTATGTTCGTGTTAACCATGAGAGCAGAGAGGTACCAGTACAAAAGCCTGCAAAACCAGAATTCAATGGCCAAGAGGGATCACAGATGCTTTCCGGTCTTACTGTGGTTTTATTCTATAATTCCAAATGAATAGCTAATGCTCAGATTGTCCCATCTTCCAGATGGAAGAGGAAGTAGAATAGGAAAGATATGGACCATGTTGCTGCATCACATGGCAGCGCAACAGAGCCCATGGACCAGAGCTGCTCCCATGGGAAGCTGTTGCTGCTGTTGTTTGCACAGGAAGGGCCTCAGCTTTACTGTCAGTCTGTAACAGAGGACAGTATGGAATAGCTCTTGTAGTCTATAAAATCTGTTGCAGAAACTCAGATTTTATGGTGGGCCAGGCAAAACTGTCAAACATTAAACCAGGTCCAATTTAAGAAGACTGAAAAAGCTGAAGCAGTGTTTGTCTCTCTCATACCCATGATGAGTGGATTTGAGGAAAACTTCAGACATTCCCCTGCATATGATTCAACATCCCTTACCCATTCCTGTCCTGATTTTTTAAATTTTCAGTTCAAGTAAGAAATCATTTCAAACAATAAACAGCTACGGAATTAGAGCAGCACATCACAGAGGCTGAACTATTTTATAGCTTAAACCTGACTGGTCATATTTCACCACAATGTTGTCAACTTCTGCAGATTTCTCTTGTTTTGTGGAAGACAGAAGTAAATGTCTTGCAGAACAGGCACCAGAGAGGAGCAGCCAAGATATTTAGGTGGCACAGCTGTGCTGCCTCAAGAGCTGGACAGCAAGCTTTCTCTGAGAGCAAGAGTGAGGAAGCCCTACACAGTTACGTGCATTCACTGCTGTTTCATTAAACCAGGCATTTGTCTTGTTCTGCTCTGGAAGTGAAACAGCAATGGTTAATTGTTCTGGATCACAGAAAGACTGTCGGGATCAGTCAGTGCAAGGGAAAATTCCTTTCCCCTAAAGACACTGGGCTCTGTAGAAAATTTACAAGCCCCGCAAACCTACCTGCCCATGCCTGCTCTGCAGTGGGCTGCAGTACAGCCCTGGACCTATCTGTTTTGGGGGCCTCAAGCACAGGCTGAGAGAAAAGACAGTGCAGAGGCACCAGTAGACACAGCAGAAGCGGAAAAGGGGTACACTCAGCTCCAGGGAAAGTAAGTGGGGTGCTCATTAATTCGATGGCTGGTGGGGTTTTTTTTGCTTGGCACAATAAGGTGAGCTTGTGCTGCCTATGCACTCTGAGGGAGGTGATCCACCTGGTTGAAGCTCTACCAGGACAACATCTCCTCTCCTGCCTCCACGTGCAGTCTGAATTTGTCTGCCTGTTGAACTGAAGCTCCAAACTGTGGCAGCACAGATCTATTAATAATGGAGGAAAAAGAAGAGAAGTACTCTATGTATAAGAGCTGCAAACAAACAAAAACTTCTGCAAAAGAGCAGCAGTTTTTCGGGGCAGAGTATTTTTTTCTTCCTCGACAATTTAATGAAAGGTGTGCAAGCAGGTGATAAGAGCTTTTGAGGCACTGCTTTACTGAGGATGTAGGATGCTCTCTAGTTGCTGCGGGTGACTGCCCTGGGAGGAGTGGGACAGGAGCTGGTCTTGCATCCACAGCCAGCAGGTTGAAATGGAAGGAAGAGACAAGTTCTGGTGCAGACATGGAGGCATCGGACACTGCCTAGGGAAGAGGCTGTGAACTACCAATTCTGCCCTGGCCAGGAGCCCCGACTCTCTGAGGATGAGTGTTTCTGAGCAGAGGGCAGCCAGCCCGCTGCTTCCCAGGTCACTTTCCTAAACGGCGGCGCGCCCTTGTCCAGAGCCATTGGCTTTTGCACAGCCAACTCAGGTTCATACATACTGGCCAGACTTTTTCGCTTCCCCATTTTGCACCTTCTGTCCATTTGCAGGGGTAGACAGGGACAAGGTGGTCAGCCCATGCAGAAGTCTTGCAATGAGTCCTCAACACAGCCATCCCCAGTTTGGAAAACGCTGTGGGATCGGCAGCTTGCACTGCTGAACTCCTGACTTCTTTTTGCAGTATAGGCTCCAGTGAAGAAGCTGTGTGTAGGACCTGGTTTTCCAGCTGGTTTTCAGCATTCCCAGCTGAGCTTTCTTGCAGGAAATGTGCACCTTGGAGCACAGCCATCTGCATCGACTGTAATCCCAGCGGCCTTCCTGCCTCGCTGGGGCTGTGGATAGGAGCCGCAGAGCCTGGCACAGGAACTGTCCTGTCCTGTCCCAGCCTCAGAAAGGCAGAAGTCAAAAAGAAAACATGAAACAACCCAAAATACATGACTGCAATCCACTGTTGCTCAGCAGTGGCGTGGGTCTGATCACTGCTGTTTGCATGAAGTTCAGAAAGGCTTTGTTCAGCCTGCACAATGTCCTCCCATCTAAGCTTCAGCCTGAAAGAAATGCTCACAGTAAAAAACAACTGTCAAAAAACAACTTTTGCATGATTACAGACTGGGGATTTAAATCCTGAGCTCAAATCTGAAGGATAAATGTGTTTGGATTAAACACCACCTTTAGAGGCGTAAGTGCTGAATTTCGGCTATCTTATTCACGTACAGAGGCGGTGCTCTAAGCAGCTATACATCGTTCCTGGAAATGTCATTGCTGAAGAAAAATTACTGAGGACAAGTGGAACTAGATTAGAGTCTATTCTAGAAGATCAGGAAATGTAAAAGGTGTTTTCACTTAGATTTAGATGTCTGGGTTTCAGGAGAGTCTCCTCAACAAGCAATGCTTCCACTGATTTCGTTTTGCAAGTGAGAGGATCACTCTGCCAGAGGATGATGACTGCTGGCAGTCACATCCCTGGCTCTCATGCTACAAACATTGGCTTTCAGAGGTTTGTATTCTAGCCACACTTCTCCAGAATGTTGGGTTAGCATTTTGCCAATGCTCCCAGAGCAAAGGCCCGCATATTGATTTCCTTCTTTCAGGACTTACTGGACTGGCAATTCAACTCATTGTCATCTAATTGCTCAGACGAACTGAATCATGCAAAATCTGGTCTGACTCATGAGAGAAGATTTCATGTTCTTGCACAAAGGCACACAGGAAAGACTCCCACCTTTTAAAATGATTAACCAAAGATACAGCAGTTTCTGAAAGAGGCTGAAAACATGGCTGTCTCCTTATGCTGGTCAAACCAGAGGTGTCAGATTGGCTATAGAGACACCACATACTTCTGTTTTGTACCAGTGGATTAGTACAAGTCTATCAAACACATTATCACCTATTCTAATTTATCGATGCAGAGTGTTGAAAGAAAGCAATTTTCCATCTCAGCTAAAAGTATGAATAATAGCTCTATTGCACACAGAAGCATGAAGCTCTCTTCAAAACAGGAAGAAGAGGATGCTCTCTGGATGAACAACACAACTAGATACATGTTATTTTCTAGTCTAAGTGGATTCCTTTTCAGATGAGCATCTTTTCCACTACTGCTTATGTAGGTGGGATACGTTACATGTTTGTCGTAGTTAGTAGACTTTAGTTTATGCAAATGATGAATATTTATAATAAAAAGTTCACAGGACTCTGCTTATTTAGATATAGCTCAGGAATATAAAGCACTGCATAGAAAAGTAAAGCCACTTGAAATCTAGATTTATTTTCTGGTATTTTTTTTTAATATCTTGCTGATTTACAGTAATACCGTATTGTAAGAGGAGAAAAAAATACATGCTTTGGGGGGTGGTGGGGAGAGTCTAAAACAAAGATTTTGAGACTGAAACAATTTTAAGAGAAGTTACAGGAAACCCAATTTTATGGACGCCAAAAATTTGCCAATGAGCCAAGCCAAATTCAATGTAACCTAATCTATGGAACATCAGAGGAACACTCAGAGTCTTGCTATGATTATCTGTGTCTGTGCAGTATGACTTAGCAGGATGTTCATAAATAGATCCCTAAACTTCCACTTAAGTCACATTAAAGCTGAATTAAGCATCCTGAATTAAACACTACATGGATTGTAGTGCCGTACCATATGCTCTAGATAACAGGTCGAGGTATTGATTGAATGGGAACTGCAATTATTCACAAACTGAGAAATACCTGAATAGTTCTTGCCCTCTGGCAGATCATATGCTAGAGCTGAGCTGGCAATGGCCTTTGTCCAGTTAACAATGTGATGGGTTTTTATACTCTGTAGAGATGGGAGTATCGCATTCCCTGCTTTCCTCTCCTCCTTCTCACAATTTAATGGCAATTAATATGCGGACACACTGAAGAACTTTATTCTTGAATGCACTAACTTGTAATTCCATGCATGAGAGCTCCAGAGCCAGTCTACTGCCACATCAGCAGAGGGACACAATTCCGGATTCAGACAGTCTTTCCCTCAGCACCCTCTGAATTCAGAGACTGGCAGAAACCAAACCTTGCTGAGCTCTCGTGATGAATCACAGTCACACTTAGGAGTCTCACACACACCTCCAGTGGGCCAAAAATAAGCAACTGCACTTAAAATAGGGTTTTTCTCTTCTCTACCCTCTCCCTGTTTTCTATCTTTTTGATAGAAACATTATTTACTTTCTTCTTACTCACAAGAGGAAAGCAGAGGATACATCAGGCTGGTAGTTCAATGTACATAGATGAAAGGCTGAAAATCAAGTCGAGGAATCATAAAACTTCCAAGGCTAATTGCTGAAACCTTCTGCATGCTGTCTGAGTTTACAAGTTTGTGTACCTTTACAAATTATTCTGCAGATAAGAAAGAACCCTTTGTATTTTTTGTCTTCCACCACCTCAGCCAGTCCCAGTGAAGCAGCAGGACTCAATGGTTTGTGCTTGCAGCATCTGAGCTCTCAGGAGCAGCTTATGCTTGCTTCTCACACTCCAGGCCCCAGTGCTGGGTGCCAAAGGACTCGTTTTGCTGGGGATGCTCACCAAGAACCTGGGTTTCAAGGGTAGACTGCCTTACTACAAGCTGTCAAAGGAAGAACTGACTCGACCTGTGGCGTGCAGAGATCAGTACACTGAGCAGAGAGCTGTGGTGACCTTCCCATAGCAATGCAAGCTGCTGAAGACCAAATGAGAGTCTGGGATGGTCACAGCCTAATTTAGGTCTGGAAGCAAAAATCCTCATTGGATCTAGTGTCTGATGTCCAGCCCAGAAATTGCAGATGTGGATCACAGTGGTCTGTCCAACAATCAACGGTGGGGAATATAATGCTGTAGCTCACTGCAGATGAAAGGAGGTGCTTTGGGGAGGTGCTTGAATATCCAGCAGCAGCAAGGCGCCTGGAGGGATGATGTACACGTCTTAGGGTGCCTTGCGAACACCATTCAGCTTAGGGTGAAAAAGTTGTTAAAATATCAGTGTAAACTAGTAGGCCACCCCTACTCAGACTAAGTGAGCAGTCATCCACAGCACAGAATAGAGGCACGCAAAATGCTCTATTTTCATCACATGCATTATAAACATCAATACTTCCATGGCAGCAAGAAAAGTTGTCTCAGTGTCATTCCCTCAGTCTCTAGTTAGTCATTTATTAGACAGTGATGACCTGTGATTACCCACCATCCTAACCAAGGACAAACCTCACACACTCAATCACAAGCAGTTTGGGTCTTTGAAATAGGTGGTGAAAGAAATACCCTATATAAATCAGCAAATTTTGCTAACATCTTAAAGGGGGAGAAAAAAAAAGAAGTCTGCTTTCTCCCAACAAAATCAATTTCTGAGCAGTTTCTGAACACCAGAAAAGCTGCAGTTTTCACCAGCAGAGACTTCCCTGCCATTGGTTATTTTCCAGTCAATTCCACAATATTGCTGCAGTGCTTTGGCTGGAAGATTTCCTTGGCCAGCACGAAAGCTGAATTTGAATTTCAAATATTGCAGTCCACACAGTAAAAACTTCCCTTCCAGGAATCATAGAATCATAGAATGGCCTAGGCTGGAATGGACCTTAGAGATCATCTAAACCAACCTACTTGCCATGGGC
Organism: Apaloderma vittatum; assembly: GCF_000703405.1. Classification (NCBI taxonomy): domain Eukaryota; kingdom Metazoa; phylum Chordata; class Aves; order Trogoniformes; family Trogonidae; genus Apaloderma; species Apaloderma vittatum. The sequence continues at coordinate 43,949 of NW_009713103.1, read as the reverse complement.
AGGGACGCCTCTCAACCAGATCAGGCTACTCAAGGCTCCGTCCAACTTGGCCTTGAACACTTCCAGGGAGGGGGAATCCACAACGTCTCTGGGCAATTTATTCCGAAGTCTTGCCACCCTTGTACCGAAGAATTTCTTCCTAAGATCTAATTTAAATCTATTCTCCTTCAACTTAAACCCATTTCCCCTTGTCCGATCAGTGGATGCTTTTGTAAAAAGTCCCTCCCCAGTGTTCCTGTAGGTTAGTTAAAGGTCCTCCTGAAGTCTTCTCTTTTCGGGTCTAAACAATCCCAGCTCCTGCAGCCTGTCCTTGTAGCAGAGGTGCTCCAGCCCCTGGATCATCTTTGTGGCCCTCCTCTGAACATGCTCCAACAGATCCATGTCCCTCTTATGGTGGGGACACCGGAACTGGATGAAGTATTCGAGGTGGGGTCTCACAAGAGCAGAGTATAAGGGGAGAATCACCTCTCTTGACCTGCTGACCACGCTTCTCTTGATACGTCCCAGGATGCGGTTGGCGTTCTGGACTGCATGAGCCCACTGCTGGCTCGTATTGAGCTTCTCATCTATCAACACCCCCAAATCCTTCTCTTCAGGGGTACTCTCAACCCACTCTGTGCACAGTTTTCATTTGTGCCTAGGATTGGCCCAACCCAGGTGCAGGATCTTGCATTTTGACTTGTTGAAGCTCATGCAGTTTGCACTGGCCCATTTCTCAAGCCTATCAAGGTCCCTCTGGATGGCATCTCCTCCTTCAAGTGAGTCCACGGGACCACACAGCTTGGTGTCATCGGCAAACTTACTGAGGGTGAAGTGTTTCAGTCTTCTGAACTTCAAATTTCCCTTTTTTAGGAGGCTTGGCAAAACACAAGGATCCATAATTGTGTATGCAATATAATAAAAGTGCGAGTGAACGTCAACAGCCAGGTCTGACACAGGCAGGACCTGTGATAGATTTGCACAAAGTTCCTTCCTTGTTAAGGGCTTCTGATTTGGAAATATATCATAAGGGTTACAGGTGTTGTTTTTATTGTACAGAAAGCGGAATTAAGATCCCCTCAAAAGACTGACTTCCAGCTTGGTACAGCAAAATAGCAGTAGAGAGCATAATATCTGTGTAATTTTTCTGGCTTTCTCTACTTGAGTATCTAAAGCTGCGGAGTAGCTGGTGTGAAAGCCGCAGGAGGATGACCAGAGGAGCTTGGCTTGGCTGGGGTCCTCCTCGCTGCAGAAGGCACCGACTGCTCAGCAGGCCACTGGCACTCACTGTGCAGCAGGTTCTCCCAGTGCAACCCATCTGGACCAAAATGCAGCCTGTTCCCTTCAATGCAAGACAGTCCCCTCTGACAGATAAGGAGGTAGTCTCCTGAACTCATCGCAGCTCAGCGTGATGGCCAAACCACCCTAAATTTTGGAGCTTTAGATATACAGCTCAAGGTAAAATATCTCAAGAGATATAGCTGAACGATTTCAGGAAAACAGGTTTTAGCTGCTATTTTTTGTCATGTACTGTGTGCTTATTTTGCTGTGCTTTTACAGTTCTCTCAGCAACCAATGAATCAGGAAGAATAAATACAAATGGACCTGGGGCAGTAGCCAGCTGATAAGTCCATTTTACCAGTCAGCAGTGCAACCTAACCTGCGTATGACAAAATCAAAACAACCGTCTCTCACTACAGACAGTCTGCTGTAGCTGCTTTTATTTCCTACATTGATAGTATAATAACTTTGTAAAAAAATATCTGCATGTCATGTACATGCATATATAAATATATATGCACGTATAAATTTCCAGTACTGTATTCAACTGTAATTGGAAACAAGTCAACTTGACAATTAGCCAACATAAAGAGAGCTAAAAGAAATTTCAGCTTGCACACCTATCCCTACTTCCCCTGCCAAGATGTGGTTTAGCCATCATTTTTTCCTACTAAAAAAGAGGTGTAAATGTTTCCTCTGTTCCTGTGTTAAAACATGTAGAAATAGGAAAAGTTACAACACAATGACTGTCTGGATAAAACTTTATAATATCTATGCCCAAAGGGCAGTATTTTGGTATTATTGCAGTTGACAGTATTCAGAAATCAGCAGAGCCAGGATTTCCCCCCGTCCCCAGCAATTCAAATGTGCAAAATTAATAAATACAGAAAAAGAGAAAGAAAAGACAGTAACATGTTTGATCTCTTGCAGTCATTAACTTCAAATGCTGGCTGCCTTTACCACAATACCTCTGAAGAGTTGTGTAATTTCTCATTTTTAGAAATTCCAGTCATAGGATAGGAGGCTTTCAATCTGAAAAACTTTACAGTTTTGGTGCAGTGAAGCTGCAGAGGGATTTAAGTGACTTGGTGAAACTTAGGAGCAAGAAAAGAGTCAGCACTGGAGCTGAGAGCAGCACTGCCCAACCCTGTTGCAATCCCTTCTTGGTCAAGGTTGCAGTCTCAACCCTTTAAAAATTCAAACCGCTGCTCAGGTTAGGAACATCTTTCACATGACTCTAATATTTGCAGCATGATTTCCCTGAAAAAAAATAATAAGTGAAATAAATAAAAAGTGAAAAATAGAAAAGAACCAAGCCCAGAGAGCAGGATCCTACCTTTAAGTGCTTTGACAGCTCTAAGCGTTTTCTTCCTGCTCAGGAGGTTTGCTGGCAGCCTGAGCTGACCTGCAGCCTGCTATGTCTTTAATCATGGGCTTCTGGCCATGGCTTATTCAGGAGCTGCTTGTGTGTTCCTGGTTGATCTTAGCCTTCCCCATTAGCATGTGGGGAGATGTGCTGTCTGGCGTGGAGGCAGGAGCGCCCCAGCCCATGGGACTGACCTTCAGTCTCGGGGAGACAGGGAAAATGTTACTGTAATTGTGACAGGCTCCAGCTCATGCAGAGAGATGTGCAGCTCTTGCAGCAACGCCCAGCATCCAGGTGCCAGCAGGCCAAGGACCAGTGCCCTGCTCCTCACTGCCGAGGGGGCGAGGACTGCCTCAGCACGGACTTCCCCCTCCTTGATACTGTTTGAGGATGAGGGCAAAGGGAAGAGCTTTGCTGTAGTTTTTCAGGCTTTTCTGTTCCTGCGGCCCTCCAGGAGAGAGGTGTACACAGGCACGTGTGACCCTCACAGACATCCCCAAAGTGGTCATACAGCCTGAAGAGCTGCCAGCCACTCTCTTCTTGCTCCAGGCGGAAAGCTGGGCAGACTCTGGCCATGAATCATAGACAGCAAAGTCAGAAGTCTTAGAAGTTTGAAGTCTTGCATAAAAGGCAAAAGCAGCAGACACTCCAAAGAAAAAGGTTCAGGATGTCTCTATGGTTACTTTAAGAAGACGCTAATGTCTTCAGAGGCTGTTTTTCCCTCTGGACATCATAACTCAAGAGACATGGCCCACATTATGGGCAGCAAATGAATCAACTGTTTCCCAGGACGATCACAGTAGGAGCAGGATCTTTCTAGCGCACTAATTACGGGGAATAGTGAGGATGGACAAAGCACACTCCAAAACTCCTTGTAGACGCATTAAAGATGACATCTCCGCTCGGAGGCTCTCCCAGAGCATCCCGTCAGACTCTACTAGTCATGTCACTTCATATTATTTGATGTGATGCCAGACACGGCTGATAAAAGCAGACAGATGTACACAAAAATAATGTAACCGTGCCTCCAGAAAATGACAAAATTAGTCCCCTGTGACATTGTGACCAAGCAAATTAAAGTCAGCGGGGCAAAAATATGTTTCACATGTATTTTTTTGCTGCCTAGTATCAAAATACTGAGTTATTTACTATCTGAATATTTTTGCAAGCAGCTGGCACTATAAAATAGGGACAGTCCTATGCAGCGAAGATAAACTGCCCTTTTGTATGTGTAAATGAAGAGCAGCCACAAAATACATCCTGTTGACAGACCAATACAAAAATCACTGGAGAGAAGCAGCAGATTAGGTATGCTGCAGTACAGCACTGGTTACTTCATCACATCTTTCTGGAAAAATGATGATGCTTGCCATCACTCCAAATTATAAGGCATCTTCCTTTCAATTTAACATGGTGTTCCCAGTCCAAGCCTCTAGCCTCCAGGATTTTAGGTCCTGAGCTGTGAGTCAGCAGAGCTACTGCATTGCTCAACTGATTCAAGTCTTACTCATCGAGTCTCCATCAAAGGGAGTGCAAGGCCATTACCTCTCTCCTCAGCTATTACTGCACCTTCAAGGAACTGAAGCTTTTCATCTCTCCTGGTCTGCTTCATCCAAATCTCTCTTTTGTACAAACTGCTGTACTGATTCAGACAAAAGGCCCACCTCCCCCTAGATTCTGGGGTCTAACGGCAGACCATGGCCCCTGCTGTGCTCCCAGGGGAAACACTGATCTAGCTTCTCCCACCCACCGTACTTTCTCAGCTATACTTGATTAATACATAGCTTGTTACAATCACAAAGTATGAATATTTTTGGCATGAAATGGAACTGTTATTGACATTAAATCATCCTATAAAAGCACTTATGGTAGATTTCACAGATACTGGATTGCATGAAAATGCTTTTTGCTGTCAAGCACTGTTTTGGGAAATATAAACGCTTTAAGTTCTTTGTGTATATAGAGGAGAGACTGCATGATTAGCCTGACTTGTCTTTAATATTTCCCAATCCTTTCTGAATGCTATTGCAGTTGCCCATTTTCACCTTCAGGGCAGTAACAACGTACACTAGCAGCAGGACTGGGGGAAACCAAGCATGAATTCCTGTTCAAACACAGTTTTGAAAAGTTTAGGCCCAAATATTTTATTCACTTCTGAGAATAAAGCCTGAGGGGAAAGCATTTTGTAGGCCACATTAAAAAAAACACTGCACACTAGCACCGTTTTCTTGGAAAAGCTCTCAGGAGGGAAGGACTGGGATTGGGATGCAGGAGCACAGGAGAGCAGGACCTGCAACACCCA
>NW_009713103.1:20232-38990 GCF_000703405.1 Apaloderma vittatum | reverse complement strand
CGCCACCACAAAAGCCATGACTGTAAAGGTGGGAAACCTGGGAGGGCAGACAGCAATGGAACAGCAAAGAGCATAGCAAGTATGTAGAAGTGACAGGAATTGGGGGCAGAGAAGAGAAATATCCATATACAAAGGTCTCACTTACCAGAGCATTTTCCTCTTTCCATCCCGAGGCCAGGACAGAACCTGCTGACCTGAGCTTCACCATCCCTCTGCCGCAAGGAGACAGCGGCGGGTGGCCTCTCCCTCTCCTCCCGCCCAGGTCCCTACAGACAGCAGCAATTTCTGATGGTCAGTGACTAAGTTATTTAAAGTGCCAGAGATCTCTCTTACAGTTTCTAAGGCCTGAGGTGTCAAATAAATGCCAGTACGATGCTGTGTTGCAAAAACTTTGGGGGCAGAACTATTCTTCTAAAAGCAAACTGGGACATTACACACAGGAATAAATGAAGACCAGAACTTAAAGTCCAGAACTTTCAACCCTAAGTTTGGCAATGTCAGATAAGGCCTGAAACGAGGCTGTCTCCACAAGCCTAAAGCAGTTCCTTTTATGCTTTTTGTTAGGATACCATCTTGTAATTACATTAGTACATAGATTTTTTTTTCCATAAAACCACTTACAACAGCCAGTACAAAGGAAAGCGAAGCTGTAGAAACACAGTAGACTTAGATACAGTGTAAAACTCTTGGTATAATTCAGATTCTGCAGAAAATAATTCACTTTGGAAGGTGACGATGGGGACTGAAAATGAAACAAGTGGTTTTACATGCAATGCAACAGAGTATCAGCCAGCAAATCAGCCGCACTGTCCACATCTTTCTGGGTAATACTAAATTGGGAGAACTAAATTCTTAACTGATGGGCTACTGTATATTCATGTATTTTTAGGTACCTGGTCCAAGCTGCTTGATTGCTGAGTTCATGAATATCCAAGTGGACCCCTATGCCAGAAGACAACCAATCCCCAAATTTTTCTCTTTCGTCTTTCTTTAAGCTAGCTTCCCCTGCACAAAGTCATCATATTATTATGGATATTTATTTTAATGGAGCACCAAAAAAGTAATTGTGGCAATGTCTGTGAAACAACGTTACCCTAATGACAAGCACAAGACTAAGGAAGGAAAAACTAATAGTTTGGTCTTCAAAGCAGACCTTAAATATCATACAGTAAATAAGACAAAATGCTAAGTACTGAAAAAGAAGCTGAAATGTTACTTGAAAAAGAACCATCCACTCTGAGCAAGGAAGTGGAGAGACTTCTGCATTCATGTGGTTAAACACTACCATTTAAGCATACTCGCAATGAAGATGAATTAAGAGTGCACTGCAGTTTGACTCCTGGTATTTTTGGTGTGTTTGATTTTACAAGCTTCATAACATTTTTCCAATATTTTTCCTTGGTAAGCATTTGATATAAATATCATGCCTTTTAAAACAAAAACCAAACCAAAACAAAACAAACCACCAAACAAGCAAATTCTTTGCTGTTAGGGGATAATAGCCTATCACGTGTTGAACATCTGTTTTGGAAAAAAAGAAAAAGGTAGAGTTTTGAAGTCATTCTATGAACTGGTTTAAGGACTTTTCAGTTTTAACGTTGAAGTAATACATTTCTTTTGCTCTTTCAAGGTACTTTCTCAAACTGCTGGTCTATCATGCCTGCCGAGACCTGAGCAGACACTTACTCCCTGCATGCAGTCTGGAGAAATGCACCCACTTGGACAGGAAGAGCAAGCGACGGGCTTCTTTGTGCTTCGCGACGGGCTTCTTTGTGCTTCTAGAGCATCTAACACAGCCCCGAGACATGCTGATAAGAAAGTGGATGGCTCAGAGCACAGCTGTGTAACATATGCATTTTACTACGGTTTGATGACTCAGGATTTCTAGTAGATTCGTCTGGTAGTTATATGGACAGAGTAGGCAGACTCTGTAATACCTCACTTCTAGAGGTATGGTTACGGCCTCTCATTTCTCCCCAGCACCCTTGTTTGGGGGAGTCACCCTCCTCCAACACCTGAGCTCTCTCACTGTCACAACTTGCTACTGAACTGTTTTTCTCTCTCCTCTTTTCTGGAAGCAGTCTATGTAAGCATGTATACCTGTAAGTGTGATTTACTCTGAGAAGGTGGTAGCAATGAATCAAAGTTCTTGAAAAATGATTGAGTCCCATGCATGCCATGGACTCAGCCACGTGTCATCCCCAGCGACATGACCCCAAATATGCCCAATCTTCATTTCCCTTCATGCTACTTTGCTGAGGGTGGGCTCATTCTCAGTTGCTCCTCTTGCAACAGGCTGTGCTGGCCCCAAATCAAGAGACCACCTTACACAAGCACATGTCCTGCCCTGAGCCAGGAGACCAACCCCAGAGCTAGAGGTACCTCCTTCCTCCCATGGGGCAGGCAGGACAGGGGGCAGTGCTAGCTCCCCAGGGAACTTACTGAAGCTCTTCTCTTTCAGCTTTAGGGGCTCATTGCCCTGCACAGCTTGGCTCAGAGAACAGAGTAGCTTCTTGCCCGTGTGAAAAACCAGTCTGCATCAGTTCAAAAAAACCCTCTCTGGCAGGCAGTTTCTCCCCTGCCTTAGCAAAGCCAAGCAGAAAAGTGAGAACAGAAAGATTTTGCATAAAAAGCTGCCTAAATATCTACCACCTACCGAGAGGGACCCTATCTGGGCTGTGAGAGCAGTTCACAGTCAGTCTGACTCGTCAGTGGGGTTGGATGGGCATATACAAATATCCACAGCTGCCAAACTGCCTTCTTCCTTTTATGTGTGGCCATGGATGGAGTCCCTCTGTGACAGATGCCAGGATCCCATCACATACAAGTTTGGCAATGGTCATTCAAGTAATGGAAGTGCTCAGCCCTTCCCTTTCTGAATGGAGGTAGCCAATATCACCAGCATGTAAGGATTTATAAACTGTGCTGTTTAGCAGTGCTGCCCTACTACAAAACAACATCAGGGTAAACACAACACTTTGGAGTCAGGCTAAGAGTGCAAAGCTCCTTTCTTGTCTCATGGGAGACCACCCAGTTTCCAAACACTGGTCAATGATGGTTCATGCCTTAAGGAATTGCCAGATTTGAAAGAATTGCTTATACTAGGTTGTATATATTTTGTCTCTGCAAAAAGACAATCTGATTTGGCAACAGTTTACTAAAGGGTGCTGCTTAAAAATAAAAGTGGAAAGAATATTCCTGTTCTTTGTGTAATTTCCCATATAATTGCCTAAAGGAAATCATCATTTAGAAGAAATATCCATCTACTGTGAGGAATTAACAACCTTCTTTTATGGTAATAAAAAGTCATCATGAACAATGACCTTTACATGTATCAGGCTAGTGAGTGAATTTTTACTTTTACTCTTTAACCTATCAAGTCAATGAGAAGATTTGAGAAAATCTAAGTCATAGATTTTAAGCCTAACATGGCTACCTTATGGACCAGGCCTGCAAGCGAATAGATGTGTAACATGGAAAGGACCTCAGAAGACTCTCTAGTCTAACCCACAATCTATATGCAGAGAAAGGACTATCTAACCATCCCCAACACACCTAGCCTAACCTGTTCTTAAAAGACCTCCAGTAAAGGTGATTCTTCTCCACTTACGCTTATGCTCTTAGACTGAACATGCTAATCTTTGCAAAACTTCTGTCAGCAGAAATATAATATTTTCCTGAAGGTCGTTAATGACCTCATTAGATAACAACATGTTTAACACTGGTCCCTATGGCACCACACAACAATCCCCAATCTATTTAGTTACAATTCTCTTTTGATGACTACATTTTGAGATCTGTCAGCTAGCCATATCTGAAGTCACTTGTTAAGTGTTTTTGCTAGATACGCCACAGCACTGCTTTGCAATCCAGACGCTACGTGGTGTTAATGCATCGCAGAAGTCTACTGTGTCAGCTATCTCCCCCAATCAACCCTTGTCTCTCACATCAGGATGCTTTGACATTAGAAGCATTTAACAAGTCCTATGTCTTTTCTGCAACCCTGTTGACCAGATGTAAATACAGTTCTTTTGTTGTCTCTTGCTTAAGCTCCTGAATAGGCAGCTGACACAACTGACATCAAATTAACCAGTTTACAATTAGTTACCATACATGGCAGAACTCTATTTCTATGATGGGATTTCCAAATCACATTAGAAATTACAGGCAATGGGATTCAAATCCCTCCCAACAGCTATTTAAGGAGCCTCTGCTGCAAGTGAACCAGGATCATAGCAGTGGGAGAAATGAAAACAGACTTGTGCCCTGCCTCAGCTTTCCACTCCAGGCTCCTTTCTCTGGAGTACGAGTGTGTGAATCTGGCTGGCCATGTGGAAACCTGGGGCCACGTGGTGCTGGCTGGCTGGCCAAGATGTACCTGAAGGCTTGGCAACAGCTGTCTGCTGCCAAACAACTCGGAAAGGAGCTGAGCTTTCCATAATGAAATGAAGCATTAATGGGGTCTTTCTTCTCTGTCCAGCTGTTGATTTTCATAAAGCTTGCAGGAGTTGATATCTATGAAACATCTCCTCTGCTGAACTGCTAAGAATTAGTTTGTGGGTTCAGAATTACTGGAATAGAATCTGGCAGATTGAGGTCCTTTTTGCCTCATTTCTGTAGGAAACCAAACTGAAAATTCTTCTGCCTAAACTTCTTTTTGTATCCCCTTGGTTACTGACAAACTGAAAAACACCTCATTGTCTTCATGACATCCAGAGAGAGTCCGCCACCACTTTTAAAACTAGGTAAAACTTCTTCAATCCTTTTTTGTATCATTAGCCACTTAACCATTGTGAGTGATTCTCGACAAAAATAATGTCTTGGTTCTTCTTCAACTTCAAAATCACTTTATGCCCAGGCTGCCACCAAGTGTCTTCTGTTGCTTATCACTTGGGGAGGGCTTGGGACTAAGTAATCTGAAGAGGAGGGAAGCATGCAGATTGCTTAGAGGCAAAAAGTTTAAACCCTGCTCCTCTCCTCAGTATTGCCTGGTGCTCAGTTCCCAGCTCCATGTGCTTGCCCTTGTCTATCCCTCTACGTAAGCACCAACTTTCCCATTCGCTGTGTGGGCAGCCCAGCACCCAGCCAGCACCCGTGGACATCTGGAGAGAAGCCTTAACGAGGGGCACAGCAGAGACCCTATCCTTTGTGGATTTACTCAGAGCTGTGTTAGAAAACTTGACCCTAAATAGTAACAATGGCAAGCAGTTTGTTGCAACAAAATTCTTTAATGAGTCGGGATGGGGCTTTGGGAGATTGAGGGATACAAAAGGCACTCGCTGATGGCAAAAATGTGAAATCCTGGAGATAAATGAAGATTTCCTTTATTGTGCAATAAAATTGGTCTTTTAAAATTTAACTAGTCCTTTCAAAATATTGCTAACTCCCTTCCCACCCTGCTGTGCTGTGACAATTACAGCAGAAGACAACCAGGGAGCAAATTAACAGGACATTGCTGATACTGCTGCTTTTATAACAGGCTTTTCTGCCTTAGTTTCCCTAATAGCAGCAGCACCTAAAAATGTTGAAGTACATAACTTCAATGACATTTTTCCTATAGCAAATGAAAGAATTAGATGTCATTCTCATGGGAAATGCACGCTGACCTGAGACTCTCAGATCCCAATGTGGAAGCACTAAAAGACTTTTTCTGAAACAGGTCTGGCTTCCACAAAGAAACCTCTTAAGTAAAACAGATGATTTAATGTAATTTTGGTAGGGAGAAAAGCCATGATATTCTTGACTTTGGGGAAAGGCAAACCTGCACAGATCAGCATCACTCCTACATGGTGGACCGTTGTGCCTGAGAGAGCTCTGAACCAAAGCACACCTCAGCTTTGAAAACCGTCTCTTTGACTCTTTTATTTAGAAAGCTCCTTTTATAGTCTGAAAACCTAGGATCCAGGGAGGGACATACATGATAAAGTTTAAGACATGATAAGGTTTAAGACAAGAAGGTTTAAGACAATGGCAGAAACTTGCATTTTGCCAAGTATATGTTGTGTTCTACCTGTGAATTTCCTGCTCTTTTGGATAGTAAGTTGGAGGCAAGACATGTGCCACACTTAGAACGAATTATGTTAAAACCTCTGTAAAATTCCCATGCCACAGAGACATAATGGCCTTTTTTTAAGCAACTCTGCAAATCCTTTTTTTCATGATAGATGATGTATCTTCTGATTGCACAGAAAATCCACATTGACATTTTTGGGATGTAAAGCATGTGGTTTTGATATGTTCCAGAGATCTGCATACATGAAAATACAGCAGCATCATTTTCAAACGCTGGTCATAAAAGTTAAGTTTATAAGTTAATGTTTAGGTTCCTAGATATGAATTACAAAAATATTAATTTATAATCCTAATATTAAGCATCTACTCTGTGCTCAGTGAAATTATTTGTAACTATTATTAACCTTAAAATCAGCTTTTTTTAGCAAAGTGTAAAGATCCTCACTACTATTAGCTACAACAGCACCCTTCACAGTGAGAAGAGCCAGCAGAATACCAAGGAACTTTTTTGTGCCTTTGCAGGTGGAGAAAGTATTGTACAGTCCAACTTTGCTGATAGAATTAATTATACCCATTGCATTCCCCTAAGAGTTCTACAAGGCGAGGATCAGAGCTGTGCTGGAAAAGGTGTAGTGTAACTGGCTATTAAAACATGTTCTGAACCCATTCTCAAAACCTGCTTCAGTGAGCACCATTGCTGTTTCCCATGGGAACCAACTGGTTTGTACTCAGGTCAACAGAGGGTCCTCCTCTCTCCTTGCTTGCTTAGGCTCCCACCCAGTAATCCACAGTCCCTAATCTCTCTTTCAGACAAGCACTCATCGACTTTGTTTCATCTTCTCCAAAGATAAAAAATTAAAAAGTTGAGGGACCTTGATGCAAAAAGAGCACTGAGAAGAAATGTGCAGTCCTTGTGATGATCTCAGCACTGAATTAAGGGGCAGAGACTCTTCTGCAGCAGCTTCTTAACAAGCACAGTTACAAGGAATGTTGCTGTTTGTTGTAAAAATGGGAAGAATCTTGCGAAGATTAGGCTTATTAGACATCTGCTTTTGTGGAGTGGAAATTGGAGCTTGAACGCCATTCTTTCGCAGAGAGATCTCAGAGAACGCAAAATGCTTTATAAGAGGAGGCAACTTCTGCTCTTTCCATCTCCAGATGCGGACGCCACGGCAGAGGTGATGATTATCTGACATTCCAGGGGCACAGCTGAAGGCAAAGCTCAGAGCAGGAGCCCACATCAGCTTTCCCATTTAGACGCTTGCCCTCAGGCCAAGGGAGGAAAAGACTGTGGGAGATTTGGGATATGACTGGAGGAAATAGATTAGCACGTTCAGAAAAACAAGACCAGAGACTTATTTAAGATAAATGGCATTTTGAAGCCTTTAAGTCAAAATACAAATTAAACCAGGTAACTGATCGATGTTGGAGCTAGTAAGGACTTTGTTTACCAAAAAAAAATGATAACATCTGATCAAAGCTGATTGTGGGGAAGTGGCAATGACTGATTTCTCCACCCTGTGTTGGCCTGACCCACCGCATCTTCTCACTCAACCCAGACTTATGAAAGAAGGAGAAAAAGGAAAGGACCCCTGACTTGGGATGTCAGACCCCATCCTATTTGCCTGCGAGCTTTATCCATGTTTCAGTTCCATCCCTGCAAGTCTGAGGGCATAATCAAGGCAAAACTTCGTGACAGTGTTTTGTGTTACGGTACCAACACAGATCTTGCTGGTTCTGGATGTTTTTGAAACATGCATAATGGTAGTGATGACAGTGAAAATCTCCATGGATTGCAAGGTCCAAACCAAATCACTTCTAATCATCCCAGTCTTCAATTATCTTCTCATTGCCAGGCATAAACCACCCTGTGGTAGGGGGAAAACCAGGAGATTTCAATAATGGTGTGCCCTTATGAGGCTAATATATATTCTCATTCTCATCTCATATATATTCACATATCCGCTCTTTTCTGTGTAAAACCACAGTTTATTTTCTACAACAGGCTTCCTTCCAACATTGAGCTGTTGCACTAGCCAGCTAGTAGTTGAATTCCTAAAAGTACTGACAAGGAACGTGTCAATGCCCACATGTAGTGATACCAAACAAATCTCATGCCAGAGCCAAAACCTTTGTAAACAGAAAGGACTACCTGGAAAGCCCTACAGAGCTCCTTGCTAGCAGACACTGGGCTTTGTGGCCAAGGACCTGAACCCCTTCATTCCCGAGCACCCTCCCTCCACCAGGCTAATGACTTCAGCAGATACAAAACGGTTCCAGAGGCCATATATTTTCTCTTGGACAGACATAAGCAGTCTCTACTGATTTCTATGGCATATTGCTATTTTTACATCCTCTTCGTTTTTCAAGTGCAAAGAGAAGTCATCTAAGCAGCCAACAAAGTGTGGTGAAATGATCAATTTCAGACAGATTTTTGCAGCATGAGATGTATCTGTATGAAGGCCTGGTATTACATCCTGCCAGCCTCCTGGAGAATAATCTACAAACATCCCTGGGCAACACCTTTTACTAAAATATTCTGTAACTCTTTATCATACAGTTAAAGGCTGCCTGGAACAAATCTTCCTCTGTCCCTTCCCTACAGCTGTGAAGGAACTCAGCAGCCTCTGTGACCACTCAGAATTTCTACCTCTTGCTTTTGGCCTTTGGCCTTTTTAAATCTATCCCAACCCATCCCTGTTTTGCTGGTCCTGGAAGCTGAAGCCCCTCTGAATTTTTTCTAGCCCCCTTCTCACCTTCTTATATGCTCTTCATGCATGAGCGCTTTTCTCACATACCCTGTGGCTACAGCTGCATTTGCCTGTGTCACCCCTCACCAAGTACCCTCAGGATAGAGCTATTATTAATTGTTTGCCATGGCTCATACAAGGAACCTTTCTTTGAGGACAAACCCTGTACTGAACTCAGACAAGACAAATGAGGACATCAGCTCCTGCCTGAGCTAGTGTCTTAAAGATAAAGGGAGAGCATCTTTTAAAGAGGTTTCTCTGTACATCAGTCGAAGAATGAAAGTATCTGAGAGAGTTTTACAAGATGTGCAGGAATTGTGAATGGCTCAAACATTAAATAGAAAATGCAGTTAGTATTTTGGATGAGCCATCTTTCAGCCACTGTGTTTCAAAGATTTCAAGTTTTCATTCATCAGGTGATGAATTTGTCAGAACAAGGCGAACGTATATAAGCGTAACATCCGTGGTGGAAAGACAGAATATATTTCAATGGGATCTAATGCCAAGTGGAGGATTTATCAACAAAAAGAAAGTTATGCTGTTGCCAAATAACTAGTCCTATAAACCGGTCAGTTAAGCTAACAGAAAATGTTCTTTTTACACCCTTTTTTCCAATATAAAAATAGCTTCTTATAGTTTGAAGTACGTTTGTTCCAAACGTGACTAAAAGGATGAAGATCCTATGGCAGGAGCAACAGCATTTTACTGGCAGCAAGAGCAATAACTACAAAGAGCCGTGTAACTACCTTGTATTTCCTGAGCTCTGGAGCCAGATTTATGCCACAAAATGAAGCAAAATGGCATGTCACACATCAGAGAGTTAAACAATACTTGGACTGATACAGGCATCGTGCTTGGCAAGAAAACCTTAAAGCAACTTCACTAACTAAGCATCCTGCATTGTTCCTTAGTTGCAATTCATGCAATTACCAATTCTGCTATTGCTGCTTCAAAAAAAAACCGGCTAAAATGCTCTTCTGAGAGGATATATTTATTATACCCGGGGCTTGGCAAAATAAAATACTATCCATTATTAGATTTATAAATTCTCTGAGATAGTTTCAGTGTGGAAAAGCAAAATCTTCTCCAATACAGACATTTACTCTATTTACGTTTCTGTCAGCCCTAGAATTCTGCAAAGCCAAATACAATTTCCCTGGAGTATAGCCCAGTGAAGAATTGGTGAACAGTTTATATTTTAGAACAGTGCCTTAAGTCTGTGTTATTAGCTATACGTTTGGAATGGGACATTTCCTGAGTCCTCATTTACTGCCATAGCATTACAACATTAAATCAAGCTTTAGGCTTTTTTTTGCTTGTTACTTTGGGAATTTTCCTCATTTAAAGGTATATTGCTTTGTTACATGGAGAGGGAAAAAGAGACAAAGAACAAAAGACTCTTGTTTTGAAGGAGGAAATACGGTATTAGCAGTTGCATTACATGTGTAATAGAATAAATACATATAGTGTGTACCACTTCACATGTATAATTTCATTTGCATGAGGGTTTTCTGTTCTCAAAAATAAATAATATTATTCCCTTTAGTTTTTAGTAAAAAATCAACAATAATTAAAAATAATAAAAATCAATATTACTGTAGATATACATGCAGAAAGAAACTTGCATAGGACCTTCTAAGCAGAAATATTGTCTAACAAAGAAAATTATTCCCCCAGTATTTTAATTTTAATACAACATTTGGGCGGGTTTGCTTTTAAGCATGTTGAAATTCTTTTACTTTGAATGTATTTTTATTTTTTTCTTCCTTCTGTAGCCTGCATTCTTTTGGAGTGTTAGGAGCTGCAATTTGTTTCACTAAAGCCAAAAATGTGGTTTTGCTTTGTATACTTAGCACTAGTTTCTATGTAAGATACACACTGTACAAATCTCAAGTAAAGGTCTCTTCCAGCAGAAGGTCAGACGCTTGGTGCCTTTTCCATATGTTCTGAACTGCGTTGCTGGCTGGCTGTGTGTTGAAAAGGAGCTTTGAGAAAGAAATCGAGTCTTCCTTGCACATCTGGAAATGCTGATGGTCAGTTAGATTTTAAAGCATTATGGTCATTCTCCACAGCAAAGATTCAACATACCTTCAAGGCAAAAGCAGCGATTTCCAAATGCACATGACATTCCAGTGGTCATTCGAAATGAAGAGAGAATGGATTTTAAAAAAACCTAACAAATGACCTTACACCCTTCGGAGTCCCTGTGTGCTTCTGCCACTGTCTAAACTTTTACACTGCTATTGCAGTAAGACAAAACACTTTTGTTGTTGTTTTTTGCAGTGATTTCAAACTGTCAATATGATTTACATCATGAAGCTCATCCTGAAAAAAATAAGGAAAAAGGAAGACAGAGAAACAGGCAAAAAAAAGGTCCTGCTTTTCCTCAAGAACCTAAAGACAAATATGGCTGAAGCGGGTCAAACAAATTGTCCTATCTGTCCCTCTGTCCCAAACTAAATGAAAAGATATCATGCTTCTAAAGATGAGACTATCTACGGAGATAAAATCTTTTATTCACAAAGTACTATGTTATACATACAGGGCTTTTACAAAATCTTCTTTCATTTAAAAAAAGCACTGTATGTTTATCCAGTCCCCTGGAATATAGAGAAGGGACATATGGTGAGCATTTTTGGACCATCAATCAGATTCTAGTTCATCAGTTGAATCTATGCAAAGTAAACACTGTCCAAAAGAGCAAGGTTCTTTCATTTTTTTAATATAAATTGTAACATCATTTATTTAAATAGTGGTAGATTCTACACTAGAATTATTTTCATTTTTTCAGTGTTAGGGTTTTACTACCTGACATGCCTTCAAGAGACATAATTTTCTGAAAAGTACAGGAAAGCACCTTTAAATTTCAAGCTCCCTAGGTCTGAAAACATAACATCGGAGATGGTCAAAATCGTTTGTCCTTTTGGTTAACTGTTGGTTGACTCAAGGCTGCAAGACCCTCTATACTTTTGCAAAGGCTCTGTACTTCATGCTAAGATTAGTGACTCTCACTTCATTTTGTTTGGCCTGCTTGTTAGGTTCTTCTAATTTCCCTTTGAGAACAAAGTGATTTTCCTGCAAAGAGTTTATCTTAGTCTGTATCTTATTTGCAGCTAGTCTGTTCACCTGATTTTCTAGTATCGAAAGACCTGCAGCTTGTATAGAGCCACCACGTTACAGGAGATCCAGGACTGTCATCTGCAGTCAGCCAAAGTCAGACAACTGCAGTGCAACCAGATAAATTGGGAGTGGGCTGAACAGCATGCCCTGAGAGCCACAGGATTTTTGCTAGCGCTGCCTCCAGTTCGGTCCAGTATTATATTCCCCACATGTAAGACAAACTCTCTTAAATACTTCCATTCTTAGACAAGGACAAGTCTTGCAGACTTGAGGTCAAATTAAGAGCTTGACTTGTGGAAATCTTGAAGTATTGGGTTAACTGCTGCTGACTTGCTAAACTGTGGAGAGAGTTGTAAGGTTCTTTATAAGGCAGAGCTCCATAGGCAGTCCCTTTGGCTTCAACATGAACACATCCAAAGTTGGCTTCATCAGCATCAGGTCTTTATTGACACCCATTTGTGCCACTTCCAGTGAATGCAAACCCCAGGTGCAGGTTTTCTAAGGGAGAGTGGTGCTTTGGAGCAGAAAAGTAGCGCCAGCTTTGGGCTTGAGACAGTGGTTTCCTTCTTTTTAGCAAAGGCCCTGCTTTGAGCGTGAGGTTTTCTTGTTCCTCTCTTCATTTACATTTTTATATATAATATTATCTATTAAAAAAAGTTTACAGAATGCCTAAAAATCTTTAAAGATAACCCTTCAATTATGGAATAAACTGTCTGAACATTGTGTAAACTGTAATTTAAAATGAGCAATTGTGGTAAGTAAATTGGAGCACAGATAAACAAGATGAGTATTTTTTTTTGCATGCTAGACCAATTGTTTGTGAAACATTCTTCAAAACCTCTTCAGAAAATCCTGAAAGAGACATCATGGAGCTACAGGGAAGTGTGAGGCTCCAATGGGCAGGCAGAGTGGATCCTCTGCAATCCTCTGTAAGATGCTCTGCAGCAGTTGCTTCAGGGTCTGAGACCAGATCACAAATTGCAAACGAAACCCCTGGGAAGTAAAGGGAAACATGCTGAAGTAAAGTCAGCCTTTCCCAGTGCTAACCCTTTATACTAAGGATATGGCTTGGGTGCTGGTAAGGTAGGAAGAAGCTTACCTTGGGCCCCAGTGTCGATCTTTACCTGTGGCCTGTGTGACACTCAGAGCTGGCATGTCCAGTCTAGTCGTGCCTACAAAATCACCCATGGTGTAGGGTTGGTCACAGCACCCTGTAGATATTCCCTGAGGCTTGTATTTCAGGTGATCTCTTCCTTTACAAGCTATGGATTGATTTTAAAAGGCTTTAGTGTAATAGGCTTATCCCTGGCCATGTTTAATCCATTAATCTTTTCGACATGCATTAGTTTGCTAAGAGGCAAGGCCAATTCAGGATGACAGTGAAAAAGAGACCACATTCAAGTAGTAATTGTTTCCATGTCAAAGACTGAGGTCTAATCTGCATAAGGATAATAGGTTTCTTTTCAAGTTTAGCATAACCGGGAAGACTGTTAATATCTCAGGCATTATTTTATCTTGCACATGGCCTGTAGATCTGAGCTAAACTAAAAAAAAATTAATTTTCAGCTTTCATTCACCTCTGAGATTTCCTGAGTGTCCAGTACCTCCAACTGGATCAGCCTCGTTACTGGACACCCCAGTGCCAAACTCACTGCTGCTGTCACACAAGACGAAGAGCCAGCAGGTAAATTCTTGAGAGACGGTTGGTATTTCCAAATATAACTCCAGGAAATTTCCTATTATCAAGGATCTAACCATTTAATGAAGAACAGATGATTGATATTAATCACAGTGAAGTAAACAGGCAATGTTCTTGATTACAGTGTTGTGCCTGTGCTGACTCAGGGCTTGCTAACGTGTTATGCTGAGATGTTGTTCCTTCAGCTGTACTTTACACTTCACTCATTGCCAGTAAAGCCCAGTTCCCTTGAGTAATATCAGTATTTATGATAGTAAAATTGATTTTAAATTAAAACCTGTGACACAAATAGACAAGAGCACATGTGTGAGAAGACAGAGGGCAAGACTGTGAATTTAGTATCCTATAGGCAGCTGTTGGGCACTTGTGAATTCTAGTCCCACGTGTCCAAAGCAGAGATAACGTGTAGGACATCCAGGCTTCCTCGTCAGGCTATGCTGCCTGGGATGTGCCTGCTATGCCACCGCAAACTCCATCCCACACACGTGCTCTCATCAGAGCCACGCTTGCTTTGGGGTTCGCCCATCAGCATGATGAAGTGGGTACATGCTGCAGAGCAAGCTAGAAGTGGGGCAGCATTTCTCAGTAGAGCAGCTTACAGGCTCTGCTTGTCCAACAAGACCAGGGCCTTTGAGAGCCTTCAAAATTAGGAGAGAACTAGATCCATACATGTAGCTCAAGGCAGAGTAGGAATGGGAAGTGACAGGCCACTTGCTTCTCCATCTTTGCATCCTCCAAAAGAGAGAAGCAGCCTCCACTGCTCTATGAGGGCTCTCATGCTCATGGCTGTTAGATGCATACTGGGAGCCTTAGCACGCTTGGTACCCCAGTGGACTTCAGCAGAGGAGCATCTAGTCCTGGATCTAAGTTCAGCCAAAGCCCTGAAACAGTGAGCTGGACGCAGGAGCCCTAAGTGCCTGGAGAGTCTAAAGAAGGGGGAAAGCCTACAGCATCTGGGTCCTTCCAAGTGGGTAGAGTAGCTGAGCAGGGTATTTGGGGATTATTTTCACAGACTTGGGTTTCCCATACATGTCCCAGATCCTGCTTGAGTCATGTGAGTTCCTATATCAGTCTGATCATAAGTGGCTTGTCCAAGACAGAACCTCCAAAGTATGGCAGAAACTCCAGTGTCAACACTGCTTTCTGTGAGCAGGGTACAAAACTGGATGTCTCACACACTGTTCTTGTCAAACAAAACTTGACACAGAGCAGTGCAATACATCATCATTTAATGTTTCTCACACTGCAAAAAAGTTCTGATTTGCTTTGTTATCAGAATTTATTGCTTGGCTTTGATGCTGTTCCCAGCTAAGTCAATAGGAGTTTTGTCTTTAACTGTGATGGAGCAGCATTATACCTGTTCCACACTTGTACTTTTCAAGAAAAGCCTGTTATGATTCTTAGGGGATATTGTGCCTGGAGTATTGTGGCTGCTCTGCTTTTCAGTTTGTCAGTGTTATATATCCATTTCGGTTTTAGTTTAGCTATGTTTCAGACATCTCATCCAAACCCACAGACATTTGATAACTAAAACACCTACAGAATTAAAAAGTTACAATACCTTCTTGCAAAAATGAATCAATGCATTTGTCAAAACTTGACTATCAGCCATTAACTTTCCAGGCAGTTGTAGAACATTTTTAAGAACATATATAAGAAATTAATCTGACAGTAGATTTTAATAGCCATTAGTGAAATGCTTCATAGATGAAGCACTGAAAAAATGATGAGCCATTCCTGGGGCTCAGGCTCATTCACCCTTAAGCAAGGATATATTAGTTATACAGCCAGCTTTGAAAATATATTGACTGTAGCTGTGTTTTAAAACACCTCCAAAAAGACTGTAATAACATCTGCTGGTGTTAAACTGGAGAAATTAGGCACCTGAAGAACTGTTACATACAACATAAAGGACTGTCAGACCTGCACTATATCCCACAGCAAGAACTCTATGCAATGCAAAGCAGGTTATGTCAGACTGAAGAAGCAACATTAGACTCTGGATACAGCAGAGAGAACATAAATTTGACATGCTGCTTAGGGGGGAGTGCAGGCAAAGTGACTTGCTCAAGCTGCAACTTCTGCTGCAGAAATTAGGCTTCAGAAACAGGCTGTGGCCCATCCCATTAACCTATGCCAGTGGATAAAAGGACTTACGGCCCCTCTTTCCTGCTTTATGCTGACTGTTGGATAAAGTCTCTGCAGTTCCATATGTGGGTGGGGAGCTGGCTCCAGGGTGGGGAGCAGCACCAGAAACCCGTAGATCCTCCTCTGTGTCACACAGGGAGCTGGCAGTGCTGCCTTTCCCTCAAGGAAGGGATCCGGGAAGCAGATATGATTCAGCTGCTAATGATTTATTGAGTTCTACCTAAAACAGAGCTTCTGGCAAAGCTGCATTTTAACCCTTGGATCACTGTAGAGCAAGTACATCACCTGTTCTTCCTGTGAGAAGAGGCTCTGCTTTCCACAGGGCACTGCAGTAAGGAAGGAGTCTGACCAAAACAGGGAACTCCTTGGCCTGATTTGACCATCAGCGGCTCAGAGCCGCTCTGGATTCCCTGTTCCTGCACTTGAAGGACAGATCTCCCCAGGATGCAACCAAGAGGTGTACATGACCAAGAGCAAGACAAGAGCAGCAGGAGAAGACCAGGCTGCAGATCTGGCTGTTTTCCAGGATGGATGCCAGAAAATCCAGGTTTCCCTTGCTGATTTCTATGCTGCTGCCGCTCATCACCAACAACAAACCCTGCAGCAGTTAATAATTTAGGGGTTTGAGTTCCCATATGGAGATGGGAGAGGGAGAGAAGAAAGGGAGTGGGGGCTTCTGAGGGCAGACCAGCTTTGTTCTGAGTTTACTGAAGCACACTTTGGGACTAGTACGCTGCTCAGGGAATGGAGCCTTGACCACAAAATGGCTAAAAGCCCTTTAACAGATTTTACAAAGGGAGTGGTCTGGGAAAGTTTTAGAAAATGAAAAAATGATGCAACTTTCTCTGGGAGCTGAAAAATATCAAAATATATGTATAGTGTGTATTGAGTACAGTGACTGGTGGTTGTGACTCACCACCCACATGAACTTCTGTTACCTCAAATCTTCCATGAAATGGGAAGGGGGAAGAGAAGCAGGGAAAGCTGTCAACAAAGACTTGTTTTCTGTGTATTTTTTTTTCTCCTAACTTTTCCAGTCTTCCTGGTTTGGGTTCTGTACACAAAACTATACTAATCAAATGGAAATACTTGCCATGAAAATACTACAGCTTTTAGATAAATCTGGAAAACAATGTTGTATCTTCTTGCAAAATTTCCATGTGTTTCCTTTTTGTGTATTTGTGTGAAATATTTGCATTAAAAGGGAGGGGATTTTCTTTGGCACTGATGCGTGTATGTACTCTTTAGCAGTATTCTGGTGGAAGTGTCTGAGTATTGCTCACTTTACCTACTCAACCAGAGCTGAGCATCTAAGGTTTTACACTCATATATCATCTTCACCATACAAGATTTTGACTAATTAAGGGGCGTCTAACCAAGAAAGAAAAAACTGCCAACAGCAAAAAGCTCAAATGTTGAGAATGAAATATTTGCAAATGGTCCACAGTTGAGAATTATTCCCCTAAGAACCTTAGAAGAAATGTCAAATAATGAATATGTGAAGTGTTTGCAATTTGCACTTCCAAGAAGTAAAATCAACTAGACTGGTAAATACAATCATTTGTGTGAAAGCTTTAATTGGCTTCTGTTTGGGGGGGGGGGTGTTATTGATTTATTTGGATGGTTGGTTCCTGCTACACCCCAGGACTTTTTGCTTCCTGTAAGTAGCACCTGCTCTTGAGAAATCTTGGGGTCCCATTGCACACACATGCTACATTCTTGTGTTTAAGGACTCATTAGCTTTAATGGAAATCATTTGCTTTGGGTGGTCCTCACTGCACAAAATTAATTTCCATACAGCACTTCACAAGAAGCCAAGGAGGGAGTGGGCCTCAGCAAAACATCCTCTGGGAAGCCAGCTCTGCCAAGCAAGCCTGTTAACAGGGTTTTGAACAAATCAGAGCCCTGTTAAGATCAATGGTTTGATTCACAGGCATATATCCTACACATATGCCTTCAAGTCACAGATTGCTATCTGTAGATGTTAACCCAGTAAGCAAGAGCACAGCCTGCCAGGCTATCGGGTGCAGGAGAGCTATCTCACGGGGTTGTGCTGCGCAAGCACCAGGAAATAGCGAGGAGCCCACAACAAGCCAAGTGAGTTGGAACATGCCGATAGTGCAAGTGCCAGACCTCTTAACAGAGGGAAATTCTGGGGAAGCTGAGGCTCTCCAACATAGTTTTCTTTTCTGCTCCCCTCTCTCTGCATTTTTTTTCAATCCTATCTGGCTCAGATTCAGTAGCTGGTTTTCATCCAGTTACTATTCCAACTGGGCCCAGGAGAACTTCTCAGGCACCTTTGTGATTTTGAATTAAGTCCCCCGTGAAGGCAATGCAGAACCAGAGCACCACAGGCACAATACTGCATAATGTCCCCAGCTCTAAAGCTTTCCTGCAAGAGTCCTGCATGGCAGGAATTGGATCAGGCAGGGGAGTTTTTCAAACATGTTGGGTGTCAGCAAGCCTGTTCCCACCAGCAGGCTGAGGGAAAGGGCTGACTCTGCCTCAGCATTACCTCACTGATCAGCTGGTCCATGAGAGCAGCGGGCTGCGTGGGATTTACCAGCACACAGAACTGAGGAAAATCAGACTGTGCTTAGCCAACTCAGCAAGAAAACGGAGGGAGTTTTCAGAAGCGGAAGCCTCTTCAAAAATAATATTGAAGTATTAAATATTTAAAATTGGAAATGTCTACACATGATAGTGCTGGCAACTACACTGTAATCACTAAGAATATCTGTCTAAGCTCAACTTTACCCGAAACATGAAAAATCCATCCTAGTTCGTGATTTGTACAGAACTGAAGCATCCACTCCTCACAATGTTCTGTGGGTTTGATGTAGGCATCTGTATTTTCTCACCACATTACCTGTCACAAGTGTTCTCTTGCTGCCTTCCCCCCAGACAAAAAAGAGAAGTCGCAGTCTCTCTGTGGTCACACTGTCTCACCAGTAAGGCCAGTGAAGTAGAAGTGACCTTGTAATTTTCTTCTGTTGTCGCCACCACGGAAATTATTAGTGCCAGAATTG
>NW_009713103.1:19500-20201 GCF_000703405.1 Apaloderma vittatum | reverse complement strand
GAACCGCTCCTCATTTCTGATTTCTCTTCTCTGAGCAGATAAGAACGACCTAGGGCCTCTCAGTGTGTTTTACATCAAAGACTGATGAAGAGTCCTGACAGCCTTGATGTCAGTGCTGTAAATAAACCATTAATCACACTGCCATTCCAGGGAACAGCCTTCTCCTAGAGGGCATGAACCTTCTTCAGGTCACTAATATAAACCACATCTCCTCTAATCTGGTGGGGTGGTGGTAATGTCAGGGCTTTCAAGGTGGGCTGACTGATCTGTGGGATACTCCATTACTCTCATTTTAATGCATAGGTCATTGTTACAGTTCCAGTAGATTATAAATGGTCAATTAACAGAGAAGCAGTCACAGTGAATTAAATATAGTGTGTTGCAGCTGGAGTTGCCTCAAGAAGTTGAAAGAATACCAGGCTCAGCGTCCTGTTAAAATTTTTGCTTTAGGTTTGAGTACTGCATACAAACTTAATACAGAGGGGTAACAGGAATAGGGTCAGTGATCTGGTAAGCAAGTAGAACAACATAGTTCTGGTAGCCACTGCGGAGCCTAATGCCGTCAATATCAAAAAGGTGTCTATTATTAAAGAAGAATCTGATCTTTAAATCAATGCCAGGCCACTGCCTTGTCAGCAGTATTCTGTGTCATGACACACTGTGGAAGCCTGCAACTGATTCTTAAGCAAGACTGTCACTGG
>NW_009713103.1:0-19490 GCF_000703405.1 Apaloderma vittatum | reverse complement strand
TATTTATATATATAATATATATAAACAAGCATTACATATATATGATATACATTATGGATATTGTATATCATACACATACTATACATATTGTATATTTACACATGTGGATATATTAAAATAATGTATTAGGATGATTTGGAAACACAGTTAAAACCGAAGTCAGTCCAACCCACGCTCTGTGTCTGGACTGTTCAGCCATCATGGGTGAACTGCAAGCAGAAATTTGGTCTTCTGACAGAGTAGATTTTGCAATGGGAACTGCCTCATTAGGCATGGCTGTCTGCATCTCCCAGTGACAAAACAGCACAGAAATTATGATCCAAGGGAGATGGTCGCTGCCTCCCTGCATTAGAGACTCCTGTGGACTGTCTGTGACTCCCAGAAGTTATTCAAAGTAGCCCTAAATCAGGGAGCTCAGAGCTACTCTAAACTAGGCTAATACAATTCTTCATATGATGGATTATTTAAAAAAAAAAAGTGGTCCCAAGGGCATGTAAGCCAGCTGGCCCTGGCCATTTTCACACACTCTCTCCACACCGCAGCCTGGCACAGAGACTGCTAACACAGCTCTCTGTTACCAGAGGAAACCCCCGTGCTTTCCCTCTGGAGGCTGAGCCTAAGGCTTACGGCTGCGCAGTGTGTTTTACATATTCAGTCCAGACAGCACGGTTTTGAAGCAGGGCACAGAAAACCTCCACAGAGCAGAGAGGGCAATGGGCGGCTGCAGGCTGCTCAGGCACCTCGCAGCCCTCCTCTGGGAAAGGGCTCGGTGGCATGGCCAGGAGGAGGTTCACACCACCCCCCCGGCCTCCCCCAGCTTTACCAGCTGTGCTGGTTTTAGGACTCTGAAGCAAAATGCAGTATCTCACAACCCGACTTCTCTAATTACTTTAAAGCCTGACACTTGCTAACCCAGGTGGGTGCCAGCCTGCATTTGCACAACTGTCTGAGGCAGATTCCTTACTGAAGAAACCACCCTGCTGGACTGCTCTGTGTTGGAGGCCAGATACCACGAAAACCCAAGCTCTCGTTGGCTCCACAAATACAGCTAACAAACTACTAACACCTCAGGCAACTAAATCACAATTCTGCTGTGCTCCATCTACTTAAAATACAATCAGTGCCAGGACTAAGGCTCTGAGCTTCCCCGCTAAAGCTTTAGGTGACGCTCACTTGCCTTATAACAAAAGAAATCAGGGTACGTGGGGGTGTGCGTGTTTGCATAAGCTTGACTATAAAAGCCTGACTCCCTTGCCTGATGCCTTAATCAGGACCAGAAGGCTGCTGACTTAGAACAGAGTTTCTGAAGAGAAAAATGAATTAAAGAAATGCTTTGCTGCACTGAAGCACAGATCACTTGTGGAGTCCAGAATGCTGCTATTTAAAAATGCCTTTTGCAAACAACGCGTCATGAGTTTCCAAGCTGTCCAAAGAATTGCTCTCTCTGTAACTGTACCTAGGTCAGGATTCAGCACCGTCCAACAGAGAGATTCATGAGCTGGGCCTCCCACCAGCATCCTTAGGGAGAGGAGCACAAGGTAAACCCCATTCCACTTCTGTCAACAGAAGCTCAGCTGTGTTTTTCTAAGATTCATGCCTGCATGCATAGTTTTTCAATATAGTATTTAATTCAATTTTAAATTATAAATTTCTTTAAAATACCTATTTTAAGCCTTCTCCATGCACCTTCGGCATAATCTTCTGAACTTGCACTCAATTTACAGTCTTCAACCCCACTTCAGAAACAATTCTTTTTTAAAAATCATATTTATTACTTTGGTTCTTTTAAAGTAAGTTTAAGGTATAGTATAGTGGGTTTTGCCTTTTTGTAGTTTCTTAAGGAATATTTGTTTAGAAGAGTGTAGTCCATAAAATAAACCAAAAAAAAGTATTTGAAACATGTTGCTTCTAACTAAGGAGCTTTTAGAACTAAATTTATTGTAAATTAAAATACCAGACTGAGATTCTCAATATGTAGATTTAAAGCTATTCTGACAGCCCAGGACAATCAAAGAGTATTAGTTCTATTCCCACCTACATTTGACAGAAATAAACTTTCAAAAAGTACCTATAAGCTGCACAGAAGAAGATAGGCACGAAATCTTGAGAAACAGAGGTGGGCACACCTTAGTGCTTCTTCTCATCCAGACTGACGTTTATGTAGACATTTCTGGAGTCACACTACTGGTAAAAATGAACCTGGGAATTACACGCATGGACCACACACAAATGCCATCAACCACCTTCTGGTCTCACCACACCTGTCTGGGCAGGCTTGCTGTGCTGCATTTCCATCTGCCCTGCCCTGCTAACATTTCACAGGCCATACCAGCACCCCTCCTGACATACCCACTCCCCTACACCCTGTCACAGCCTTCCAGAAAGGCATTGGTGTGCATTTGCAGGTAAGAAAATGCTGAAGGGCTTCAGCTGGGTTTGCTGCTTCTTAACTATCCTGCCTTATTGCTAGGCTTGGACACACCTGCCTCCTTCCCTTTTACTTCTTCTCTCCCCTGAAGAAGACACAACAGCTCAGCATAGGAAAAGCAGGCAGCAGGATCTACCAGTCATCTTAGGCTGCTACCAGCAGCCTGATTCTCTCTACATCCTGGCTGATCTTGCTCAGTGCTTAAACTGATCCCAACACCTTGGCTTTCCTCTCCAAGCTATCGAGCAGGGTCTACAGCCCTGCAGTAGCCTATAACTTCAGAGGCTGTTTCAAATGATGCAGCCATCCGTGGTCACCGAGAAGACTTCACAGTTCCCTTCCAGTCCAGGGAAGAGTAAATGCTTGTAAACAAATTCATACTGTTTAGCATTAACGATGACTGTGTATTCTACAGTATATCAGAAAAGATCTTTCCTCTAAACAGGAGGAAAACTAAGTACAACTAATTTCAATACCCTTAAAACGTAACAGGAGGTGTTTTAGTGAATGCTGACTGGGTACTCAGCACTACATAGTAACATTACCTTATGAAGAGGGTACAGTACGTAGCGTGAGCAAACATATCTGTCTCAAAATTACAATATGATGCCAATCTGCATTCTAGAAAATGTAGGCAAATGCTTCACTTAAAGCATATAGGTAAAGAAAAGCACTGTCTGGAAGGACATAGGGCTGAAGCGTAAGTCTATAAAACTTAAGAGATGTAAAAGCAGCACATAATTACATGCAGGGTTTTTTCTAATGCTTCTAAGTGTAATAGATCTTTAACTTTACTGCTGAGCAGAACTGTGCCCAGGAATTTGAAACTGTTTCAGAATTATTGCTAAGTACAAACCCCTTCAAAATGCCTATAAGCAAAATGTGGTCTTTTTTTGTTGTACCATGGTGTGTTTTCAGTAACAGCAATCATTCCCCCAAAACAGAACTTCTGCTAGTCGAAACACACAGCATCCCCTTTTTTTCGTACATTTTTCGTACAACCTACAATTGGTATTCAAGAATGAACATATTTAAAATTAATCAAGTCACTTTTTACATCTATTTCTGTAAGTGCTGCTGGCCATTGCATTGCTGTAACACATCATCAAGGAAATGGCCAGCACGAACAAGTCTGCAGAATGACAAGACAAGCAACTTTTATTAAATGCAAACTGTCAGCTTTGGTACTTTAGATAAATGCTTGGATTTAGGAGGGTCAGAGACAGGCAGAAGGTGTCAGCAGACAGACGGGAAGGTCTCTGGGACTTTTCAAGAGATTTATAAGTTGACTTTTGTTTAACAGTTTGGGTTTTAAGCATTTTGGTTTCTTTGAGGTACTCAAACCCAAGTTGACATACCTTCTAATTTTGCTGTCTGCTGACTCTGCAAGTTTAATAAAAACACTGCAAAATTTCACTGTTCTCAGTGATTTAGCAGGAAACCTGAATAATCTTATAGGTAAAACAACCTAGAAATGGCTTTTGATCTACTGCATCCGTATGCACGATAAAAACACAGAAACACAGTCAGCACCAAATGCTGCAACAAACACTCAAAGGTTTTTGAGTCACCGGGCTGCAGTTCATTTTGTGTGTGATGAAATTATTGCTCTTCCACATCAACAGAACAGTCAGATCAAACTTCTTGTGACCTGTGGGTAGCCAGAGAGGCTGCTGTTCTCTGCTCAAACACATTTATACTCACTTGGCCTCTGGCAACCCCAGAATTGGTTCTAGCTCCAGGGAGAACAGGCTTTTGCTTGTGGCAACAAAGCAGTTCTGGTTCTGTCACTTATGTGAGAGACGTGGTCAATTGGCAGCTGCTGAGGGCAAGGCAGGGTACATGGGGTGGCAGCTGCTTTTAGGAGCAGATAGAGTAGCTTCTGGCAGAAACATCTCTGTCCACAGTCAGTGTTTTCCCATGGCATCTCCTGTGCAAGGAGATAGGTGCCAGGGCTTGTCCTGCAGCAGGGAAAATCATCTCCTCTTGCATTGTTTTGAAATCTTAAATGGGTGTGGGAACACTGCTTCCAGAAAAACTCCTTACAAACAGAAACTGGTGGCCAAAGCTCCCAAGCTCCAGCCCTTCATGTGTTTCATGGAGGGCTTACTGGTCAGTAAGGAGCCCTGTTTCCAGGGACACCACCAGCATTTCTGCTCTGCACTCATGTGTCCCCATCACTGCCATTAGACCACTTGTGGTAGAACAAATTTTCTTTTAAAAGTTCACTCTTAAAAACAGAAACACAGAAAGTAGTTCCTTGCTTTGACTTATTATGGAAAACACATGTGAGCAGAATGTAGTGGGACTCACCTGCTAGAATATCCTGCCCAGTGTAATATCCTATCCTTTGCTCTTGGAAGTCATTTGAAAGAACATTTTCAACTTTTCCACACTTGCTAGCCAGTTTAAATAGGAGATTGCTAGTCGTGTTATAATAGCTGCGTACTTTTATTTGTGATAGCTCCTTTTCTGTATGTGTTTTCCTGATGTTTTTGCAGAAGAGGTTATTTCCTTGACCTTCACACCATTTGGGAAAATGGTTTCATTTTAGATTTTCATTTTAATTTTGGTTTTGTGCGTTAAGACCAAAAATGAGACCATTGGCTCCCTGGAGGATGTTTAAGGTATGAGCTGTGAGCCAGATGCAGGCCATAAAACTCTGCAGTTGAGACTCCTTGTAGGCAGCTGCACTCACCTATCAGTGGAGACTTCAGATCCCAGCATGCATTGAATTCAAGCCTCTGGGATCAAGGGAGAATATTTAATGTTCTGACCCAGGACCTCCTTGGGACACACTCTTATCTTAAAAGCATAGATTTTGTTATGAATTTGATTTTATATAAATGAAATTTTCCTCTGGGACTGCTGGCCAGGGGAAGACTTACATAAGGTACCATAGTTTTCTACATATAAAATGATTAGGAGAAAGAGAAGTCTTTCTTCAAATAAATGCAGCATAGAGGTGTACACGAACATGAGGACTTACTAGTATTGTTGCTTTTCATCTTGCATAGACTGAAATTACATTTGGTTACTGCATTAATCCCAGGATCCACGGAAGACATGAACCTGCCCCAATATAGCTGGAAAATGCCCAACCACCTAAGAAAATCCAAATCACGGACAAATCCATCAAGCTCCCCATTGTTGGTTAAATGCCTTAAGCACTCAACTTTGTAACAGGCACAAGAAGTAAAATTCTTGTCCCAAAATGTCACTCTAAACAAGGCCGTCCAAAACCTCACGCGTGAGGACTTTTGAACATGATTTGGAAATAAAAAGGACTGTGGTGAAGACATTCATGTCCACTATCAACACTGTAAAACTGAGCCAGCCTGCAATACCCTGCATTTCTGGCTACCAACTTAAGTTGAAAATAAATCCAGCATGTCAAGATGCAAAGTCACTTTATGATGGATTCAGTCTTGCTACAGTTCCAGAACTCTGCAATAGCTGCTAGTTACACTAAAAAATTATTTCTTCCCTCGGGATATTTTTGTAACATAAGTCTTACAAGGAGTCATGACTTGCATTTTAACTTGAAGCACTGATGCCATCTCAGCTCACAGCTGTTTGCAAAGATTAGTGGCATAAAAGAGCATCTGAAGATAGTCCATAGGATATTTCAATGAGCTGTGCTGTAGAAAACACAAGCGAGTGGGGTTTGGGCTTCTAATTAATTTAGGTGTTTTACATGAAAGTCTTGCCAGTTATTATTGTGAAGGAAAACCACTTCTGTGTTCATTTAAATGTTAGGGGAGGCTCAGTGCTGATAGCTGTTTAATTGCATTAGAGAGATAATAACAAATAGATTTCATAAATAAAATGGAGAAAATACTTTAAAGCAAAAATTTAACAGGGTTTGTTCAGATGGATGCAACTGTGCTTGTGCTTACTACAAAAAGAGCTATTTTTTTTGCCTAAATAATTTTATTTGTTTGTACTGGCACAATGTGTTCAGCATAGGATCTACCAGTATATCCAAGTCATCCGTTAACTTCATCCGCTGTCTCAGATGTTTAGAGTTTCCTACCCTATACTGAGTGAAAAATGGACACCAAAGCCACAGAGTGACCTGAACTGACCTAATGTTTGATTGCCTCCATCATAGTTCATGGGTGAGAGCTGGTGTTGACTTCCGCAGTCTTCTGCATAGCTTGTAATTGATTTCCATTTGACCTGCAGTGTTTAATTTTGTTCACCAAGGAGCTTCTAGTTCATCATTGTCTGTTTGTGAGTGGGTGAGGTCAGTGCACCATGTGCAGGCCTGGGCCCACAGGGGGTCACAGGCAACTGTCACCTACTGAGGGACAACCACAGTCCATTTTGGACACAGAAGCACATCTTTCTTTCTTGAGCACTGGGCAGCACCATAAAACTTGAAATGTTTTCTAAAAACTATCAGCTTCATTTTAAATCAGCATTTAGTGCCAAACTGAAAAAACTTCCTAATGAAAACTACCAAATAGAATTTGTTTTCACTTTTTTTTATTTGAGGGCACTTTTGAACATGCAGACACTTTCATTTTCAGAAAGCAATCTGACAAGACTTTGTGCTGCTGATGTCTCTGTCCTGGTGTCCATACATGTCCTTAAATAATGGCACAAGTAATAACAACAGACATAATCACACAATTAATAGGTACCCCAGGAACGATAGAAGTTTGAGCAAGTATAACAGTGTGTTCCCAGGAGCCTGTTCTATCACCTGCATTACCCTCCGCAGTGCATACTTAAAGGTTCATTCATATGGTCAAGATAAATAATACGAAGCTGAAATTACCTCAGTCTATCAAGCAAAGAAATGCTCAACTCTCCTGAAGACATGGTAGCATCAGTAACTCAAAGCAAACCTCTCTACTACGATACAGAACTCACCTTTTTTTTTTTCTTCTTTTTTTTTTGTTTTGTCTAAATGCAAACACGGTCATTTCTCATTTTGCTTAATCCTGTTAATAGAAGAAATACTTCTGTTTCCAAGTAAGTGTTTCCAAACTGGTCACATCTTGCGGGAAGATGTAGTTACTGGACAGCATGGAGCATCACCATTATTTACATGAAGGTGCTTCCTGTTAACATGGTAACCTCCATTCCCTGGCCTCATATTTAGTTTGGTGCATGTGGTTAATCACTCTACAAACAGGAAGGACACTTGAAAGATCATCTAAATAAACCCTAGTGTGTATAGTTCCCTGGTAGGTTAATGAGGAAGAAGCTGGCCAAAAGAAGAAAATTATTATATGCAAGACAACGGTTCTTAGGAAAGTAAAAATGTCTCTGTATGTGGGACCTCCATAGTGACTAAAATCACTCTGAAAGTGTAATTCCGAACAAAAAGAAATCCTCGACTTTGCTGTTACGTATATTTTGTCACAAGCAAAAGTACACACATCCATTCAGTCCCCAGGTGGCCTCAGGTGAAGGCAGAAGAGTTACAAAGAAGGGATTACCTCACAATTAATTTGCAATTAAGTGCTGTGCCACCCTTGCTCTCTTTCCAGCTGCTTTTTCTTTTAATCTTATGCGGACTTTACACCTCCAGATGCCCAAAGCAGACAGGGTGATCAGGCAATGGTCATATCATAAGCAAATGTCAAGAAGTATTTAAGATGGACAGTAAAGCTGCTGAAGCTTTTGTATCAACTGTCAACTTTTTGTCTCTGTTCCAAAAACTCCAAGAGACTCTTATTCTTGGTATTAGGTCTTACTTTCTAACAGAAATTGTTCAAATAAGCAATGTTATTTTACTTTAGTTCTCAGATGAGCCTTTATTCCATCCAGATGTTACTGCTCACACCCCTGTCTTCATTTAGAGCAACATTTTGTAGAATACCTAATCTTTAAGTCACTTTTACTTTAATTCACCACTGTATTTTTTAAATCACTGTGTTTGACATAAACCACTGGCTGGTTTCACAACTGTGGTGTCTCCACCTTTGGCAAACTGTTCGCTTACTTATTCCATCCTCTTTTAATGGAATTGCTGGAACCACTTAAAATCCATTAATACACTACGAATTTCAAGCACAGTTGAATTAGTGCAGTTGGGAAGACTGAATAACTTCTAGATCATAAGAAATCAAGTCCATTGTAAATGTGTAACTATAGTCTTCAAAAAGGTTAAAGATTTTCTGCAAATACTGGAGTATTTGGAGTTGAAAAAATGGAATTGAATCCATGCTTTGCACTATTTATCCACTTCTGATTCTCTTTTTTTTTGAGTTTTTATGTTTTAAAACACTCTAGGGACTTTATACATCTAATTTGTTGTCACTAACTGACAGCTACAAATGCATCTGTACACACCATATCAAGCAATTACAATGCTTTTGCTTGTATGAATGCATATATATTATTCCTATCCATGTCATAATATTCCTGCCATTCTACACTTTTATGATTCCTCAGGGACTAGATCATCTGCTTGCTTATGTCTCTTATTGATTTTGTTGCTGATACATACCAGACAATTAGAGTTTCTTGGCTTTAGCCAACCAAAGAAAAAGTAAACAACATCACCTCACAGGCACTGCTGAAACTTCAGCTGTTTGAAATTTAAATTGGCTTGAAGCAAACTCAAAATTTTTAGTCAGTGTCTTCAAATGCATTTTTTGAGAATATAAATGATTTAAGGAAGTAGATTCTTGAATTAGACAATACCAACAAATTAAAATCATCAGGAAAGTTGGGACTAGAATGCTGTGGAAGCTGATTTTAAATTTATAAAATTTGTAATATAAGCATGAAAACACGTCATATTCTCAAAAATTACACAAGCACTTAAAAGAGAAACTAAATAGTTGGAAACCCTGCCTATACACCAAAGTTAGAGCAGGGTCTATACCTATGTTAAGCAAGGGAGAACACCTCGGTGTGGCTTTAAATGAATGGACCCGCCACTCTTCGGGAGTATTGCAGCAGTCTCCTAATGCATCCTACAGCTCTGGCCAAAATCTGATCCTGATTATATTAGAACGGTTGTCCTGGGGTTTCTCCCAAGTAACCAAAACAGGAATTTATGTTCAGCTATCTCAGCCTTATTACTGTTTTTTAGGGAGGTGAAGGAAACAGCGATATGATTTGCCTCAATCATATACCCACCTGGCATCTCTGAACCTTTCCATCCTATCTTAACCGCCTTAACACATCAGCACATCTTCCCACTCATCATTTTTTCCCCAAAGATAATAACCAATACTGAAACCAAACATGACAGATGTTTCTATCTCAACATACGCTTTGTTCCATTTCTTTCCTCCTTCCTCCCAACCCACAGCCTGAACAGCATTTTGCTTTTGAAACATTTTGCCCCTGTGTCATCTCGTCTCACCTTCCCTCAATTTTTCCTCCTTCTCTTATGCCTCTTCCCTAGGAGAAAATAACTTGTGGGGAAGCTGAAGGCCTTTGGACTTGTGCTGGAAAGAAGTCAATTCCTGCAGGTGTCCAAACTTGCCAGAGCCTGATACTTCCTTTAACAACCAGAGTAGGGGAGCAGTTTCATATTTCACCTTTTCTGCTCTTGCAATGGACACATGCAAGCCGCTGCTGTTTGCAACACTAAAAGGATCCAGGGTGTTCCCAGCATCTCTTGGTGCTGTTTGCTTTGTGCTCAGGGTCATTATTGCCCCAGACTGATGGTATCAGCTTCAGCTGCAGCACAAGGAGAGAAAAATGTTACATTTTTCTCCATCCAGGAGACGCACAAGCTGCTTTTCAGAGCTTACTCCCAGCTCCTCTTAGCCATCACTGCAGAGCCATCACTCGCACATCCCAAGTCATACAAAGTTTTGGCAGATCTTATCCTATTTCAACTGACTGTACTTCTCAACACCTGGTCTGGTGGGAGAGAGGTGTCCCTGCCCACAGCAGGGAGTTAGGAACTAGATGATCTTCAAGGTCCCTTCCAAACTTAACCATTCTATGATTCTATGATCCTACAAATCAGTCTTCAAGCCCTTTTCTCTCTTTGGAGACTAAGGGGACCATAAAGAGGCCAAATATCCAGAGTTCAGGGCTCCTTTTAGAAGGATCCAGTTTCCAGAGCTTACAAGCAGCATTGAGGTAACACAGTGTTGGGTGTCTGCTCTCAGGCCAGCATAAAATAGAAACAACAGCAGCAGCTTTGTCCCAGCAGCCTTATACCACCATGGCTTCTCCAGCGAGTTATCTCTGATTTATGCTGATGTAAGAAAAAGAGAGGGATAAGAGATGTGTCAGGGCTGCAGGGTTTTGTAGCTGACACAGCCAAAGATGCAAGAAGGAAGAAATCACTCAGAAAAAGTCTTTCCCTTACAAAATGCAGAGTAAGAGGATTTGATGGCACAGATTTATTGGCAAGGAGAAACATCTATTTTCATAGCATTTCTGATAGACAGGACTCAGTTTTAGCGATGTTGGCCCAAACCCTTACCAGTTTTGGTTTGTCCCATGTCATGTTCAGCCATTGGAGAGTGTCAGACAATGCTGTCATTATCAAAAGAAAGAAAAAACAGCCAAGAATTCAAACTGAAAGACCTGTCATAATAATAATAAAAAAAATATTTTCTTCTGACTTTTCCCAAAGATGTGACAACTGTGCTGTCTCAGGAAAAAAAAAAAAAGATAAATGAGACTTAAATCTGCGTTATGTTAGCAGAAACCACCTGCAGTTAATTACAGCTAGATAAAGGAATGACTTGTCTTTTGGTCCAAATCTTCTGTCTTCGAGGCCTATATCTGTTCCAAACCACACAAAAGAAAGGTCTCAGCTCTGATTTATTCTGTGATAGGCAATGGATGTTACTCACACCCTTCCGCTCCTCCTGTGCGCTCCTAAAGCTACAGCCCCAGTACCACATGATTTGCCTTACCTTCAGAATTTAATGAATTTGAGTGGGGGTGAACTGCATGGTTAAACTAAAATGTTTCCACCAGTAAATAATGTTATGGCTCAGGTATCCACGTCTGCTGGCAAGAGTTTTCATTCTGTGAGGGCTCCACTCCTGCAGGAAATATGATTTTTTAACCAAAGTAAAGAATATAGTTTTTCCCTTTACCACTAGTGTCAGCATTAAATGCATATTAAAGTTTGATAGGAGGCCAGAAGACATATTTTCTCTAATATCAAACTGGTCCTAGGAGATTTTCCCTTTCAGATAAATCTACTATTCTGACTCACATTAGAAATGAGAGACAAGAGCGGTCCTATAGCACATTTTAAAAGGAAACTCTTTTTTAGGGTGACAGAAATCTTCAGGAGGTTTCATCTGTCATACCTTAGCTTGTCGGTAATTTTCGTGTGCGCATGTTGGACCTGATCGCTGCACTACTTGCCAGAAGCATGTCTCCCAACTAAAGTATATCACACTGATTGTACACTCTCTCTTAATGGTTTCTAAGCAGTGACTTCATCAGGGCTCTGACATACAGTTAGTAGTTTGTGCAGACTAAATAACATTATGCAGAACTTCCTTTGTTCTAAAGGCTGTTTCTCATGTAGAGGAGACATCCAAGGCTTATCCCGGACTAGGTCCCTTTGATTAAACACAATGTAATTCTATTTTTCCACTGTGTGCCAACAATAATCACCATATCTATCAGTTCAACCACAGCTGTCAAATTTAGATGCTGCATTTACTTTTCTAAAGCCATTATCAACAAGATTTGTTCACCTAATTTCAGTGTAGTTACAAGACAGGGCCATATTATGGACTTCTTGTGTTTCTGTCACATCCAATTTGATCATTTTCTGCTAAGACTTTATCTAACCTGCTGGACTTTTGACAAATCAGAAAACCATTTCACTCTTTCATTGACATCTAGTCTCTGAAATGCAAGTGTTTGTGAACAGACGTGTTCTCTGAGAGATCCATTCCGTTTCTGCTGTAACAGAGGGGAGAAAAAAATATACGAGCCTGTCTTCCAGAGAGCAGTGTGAGAGCTGTGACCGTATGCAAAGAGCCTGAACAGACAAAAAAGCTGAAGAAGGAATCCAAATGCTATCAGATCACATCAGTATTTAAATACATTGCTTTTATTCTTAGTCAAGTTCTCCCCTGTCACTGGGTGCATCTCCACAGCCTGAGGCAGAAAGCTGCCAGGAAGTTTTCTTGGGGGGCATAGCACCCCACAGAAAATCCCTGCTGCCAAGAAGAGTTTCTTTATTTTGCTGCTTAAGTGTTGTTTAACAGTTTTCTGCTAATGTGCCTGAAAGCCTGGAGCTCATGGAGACATCGGCTTTGTTCCTTTAAACTCTCCAAAGCGTTTTCTCCCTGTTTTTCATTATTTGTCCCCTTGCTCCTATACCCCTTTTGCTGCAGTTTCCTTGCCAGCCCATCAGTGAAGAGCAACAAGGTCATGATATGACTCCAGGCCCCGTTCCGCTCAGGCATTGCAATCACCAAAAAAGGCGGTGGTCCAGCATCCCCATAGCAAGTGCTGGTAACCCGCTGCTCCTCCTTGGGGAACAGGGAACCGGGCAAATTCCAGTCACATCTCATGGAGTCAGTAAAGCTCTAGAAGAGGGTAGGGAGAGGTGGTAGCAATGGGATTGACAGCAGGTTTTGAAGAGACTGAGGGTCGGCATGAGGAACCGGGTTCAGCGGTGGAGGAAGAACTCGAAATGCAGAGATGTGTGCGTTGTGCAGAGACATAGGGCCAGGAAAACAGTCTGAGCGTCAGCCCTGAGTGGACACGAAACTCAGCAATCTTCACAGTTTGATGAATGTCTACCATTTTGACAGGAAATGCCAAATGCCCTGAATTAATTACGTCTCTTAACGTTTTCCTGATGGAGAGAGCACTTTGGCCCATTTGAAATAATGAAGCTTAGACAAACAAACAAGAGCTGAAAAGGCTAAAGTCGTTGCTGTTAATCTATCTTCAATGAAATTAATGGATATTTTGCCCCCTTCCCCCTGCCCCAATTTACTTCCACAGAACAGAGCCCATATTTCAAAGGATTTTGCTGTAGCCTCTCCACATAAAAGCCTCAAAGAACAAATGAAACTGGGAATTCATTAGCAATAGTCAATAGATGTGAAGTGGTGGATTTAAGGTGCTTTAGAAAGTTGCACTAGATAAGCAAGCAAGGCTGCTGCTGGGGAAATGCTGGCAAAGTGGTACCACATAAGTATAAGGAAATTAGTGCGATAATCCCAAACTGGCCTCTAAGGGGCAGTAATGCTGGAACAAAGTGAGTGGTCGAACAGAAAAAGAAAAAAGACATAAACTTCTAAGCAGAGAGAGGCTTATAGTGGAGGGCCATGAAGGGCTAGAAAAAGTACAGAAGAAAACTAGTAGCAAATCCCAAGTGGTTCACTGCCATTTGGAAACACTAGAATAGCAAATATCTACAAGAAACTGTTGTTCTCAGGATGAGAATATCTGGATTAGACATGCTACATGAAGGAATTATCACAAGGACCTTCAAATAAAATGCTTATACTTTCTTTAAAGGCAGAACTTCCAATGCAAAGAAAAAGCATTGGCTCTAGTTTGGGGATTGCCTCTTTTGCACACAGCAGGGACAAAATAACACTGCTGAAATCCTTAACTATTTTTCAGCAAAACCTGAGCTTAGCTGTGCAGAATGATCAGTAAAACTTCAAAGCATTTAGAATTTTGGCAGGAGGATGAACAACTGCCAAGTCCATTAAAAGATACTACTCCCTCCCAAATCACAGTTGCTTTATAGAAATGAGGGGTTTTGTCCCAGACAAAGTACCTGACACAAAGCTACTGGGCAGACTAGAAGAGTCTCTGAGAATCATCTCTGTCCAGATATAAAACAGAAATAAACAGAATAAATCAAGCCTTCTGCTGCGGTGATTATTCAGAGCACAAATTTTGGCTATGTTATTTATAGCTGCATTTTCACTTTTTTTCTTTTGCAAAATGCTTTTCAAAGTTTGACTTGAAATGAGTTGGTGATTTAAAAGTGTACGTAAGTACATGTACGTAAGTACCTGTACATATACAGAATGCTTTATATTTAACAGCTATTTGCACTGATCCACAAATTCCAGAGCAAGGCAGCTCTTCATTCAAGTACCATCCATATTCCCACAGTCAAACTTCTTTGCAAGCTTTCAGGCTATATTCACTTTTGCAGCAGAGGGTGAAAGTGATACAGAATAAACGATTAAGTAGGAAACCTCCCTTTCTTTTGTCTATCCCCAGCTTCATAGGAGAATCTGAGGAAATTGTACCTAGGCTGGGACCTGTTGGGTCAGCTTGGCTCTCTCCCAGTGAATGCACACAGGTTTCTTTCTTCCGGGAGCGAGGTGCACACCTGGATTTCTCCTAGAGACAGTCATGGTGGGCCTCGACTCTACATTGCTCCTCCGTTCCCTGCATTAAATACAATTGTATGTTAGAGCAGCATACATCTCTTCACATATGGAGAGTGACAGTAAGTCTGCTTATTTTCCTTCTGGAGAAATAGAAGCTGTAAGATTTTAAGGTAGTACAGGAGAAGGAAACTAGAGTCATGTCTGGCTGCACTGAAAATTACCTTGCGTTACAGGAAAGCTGCCTGTGACGTTTCCCAGAAAAGCTAACTTAAAATGTGCTTCTGACAGAGGTTTTCAGCACACAAACTGGCATCATTGGGCAAAAGCTGTCTTTACCCAGGAGACTCTGTCCCCGTTCTATCAAAACACTAAGTAGGCTTTTCAACATCTATATTGTATAACCACAGACATGTGTTTAGACTTGCCCGGTTCATTCATTCATCTGTACCCACTCCTGCGACATTTTTGTACAGCTGCCACCATCCAGGCAACAACTGGGTATGTGTTTGTGCTCGTGCCTGATTTACAAATACTGATCAGCTACTTGCACAGGTCAGGAGCACACAAAGCCATGGCCACAGTGTGGGATTCATTTTAGTATCTGACCAGGGCGCTTATGCTCATTAATTAATGCCAGTGTTCAGAGGAAATGTTATTCAGTGCAGATATTTACTTTTATGTAATTTCCTAGAACATAGCATCAGAATGGAGAGAAAAAGTCCAAAGGCAAAAAGAAGTCCAAATAGTTCATTTTTCTTCAGGAAATAAAACAGTTTATAATCTTGGGGTACCCAATAGTTGTCTGTAAAATCAGCAAAGACATAACTAGCAATAACAATCTCTAAGAACATCATTAGATGTCAATGCTAGCGCTCTTAGTGTAAACATGTTGATCTAGAGTTCAGAGCATCCTTTGTGGATAATGACATACGTTCACTCACTCAGGCTTCATCTTGCAAGTAGGACATTTGTACTTTTCCTACTTTGGAAAAAGAAAGAAGAGTTTTCTCAGAAACTCAGGGTTGACAAGCTCTATTAATTACAATAGTGAGTCTCTTGGATCAAGCTCTGCCAAAGGCCAGCAGAATGGGTAAAATACTCCAGAAGTATAAAATACCATTTTCTCCAGCCAATCACCATAAATCTCAAAGATCCTTTAACCTTTGGGATGTTTTACTTTCACAAAAAATATGAATAGAGTTGCTCACTCAACTTCTCAGAGAATGAAGTGTGTCTATGGAGACAATTTTTCCCAAGACCTTCCTGCAAAATACCTTTTAGATTACTTTTCTTGTAGTATTCCTAAAATATTGCAAATGCAGCAGCCTGTCAATTACAATTACTGACAGAGAGAGATGACCAGTAGGTCACTGTTCCCAGATATTCCAAACGTGTCAACTTTCATTATTGTATCTTAATATCATCGCTTCTCCAATTGCTATTTACATTCTACCACACTCTGGTCAGTTGCTTTTTGGTGAAACTGATAGTTATTGAGTAGGACTGATTTATAGCTAGGAATGAAAACACATTCTTGGAAGCAGTAAGGTGCCTGGTAAAACTTGTGATTTGGGTTAAAGCATAAGTGAATGTCTAAGCTGTGCTTAGATGTGTTGTTTCTTCTTTCCCAAACCCTTGATCTCCACTGTCCCTCCCAGCTCTCCTACAATTTCTGGATCCTGTGCCAAAACCTGACTTGTATCGTTGTGCTCTTACAAGCAGTACTTTGGACCTCAATTTTAGGCAATTTTTCCCATAAAGATTATTCCTTCAGGAAGCGTGAATCTGTGTGCCCAGTGATGACCTCTTACTGCAGCTGCAGTGCCTCTTAGAGAGAAGAGGAGTCAAGAAAGGCAAACTTCTGTCCTTCTTCCTCTCTGTCCCAGAGCTCCCCAGCTTGGAGTTTTGCCAGGATCCACAGCTGGGGTCAGATAGGGAGAGCAACTGGGGTCCAAGGTCAAACTGCAGGGCTAGTGGGAGATGTTTGCTGGGGCCTGGAGGGGAGAGGAGATGGGGAATGTAATGAGCTCAGGGAGCAGGGATCTCGACAGAAAAATGCACCGAGGGCAAGGAGATGAATGAACATCAGCTCTCAAAGGACAGAGGAGTTTTCTTTTTTTCTGCAGAAGCCAGACACCATTTCTCTATCAAGCTAGACAAACATAAGCTAAAAGAAGTAAAGAAAAAATACATTTGCTGAGTGAAAGCAAGAAAACAAAATTAATTAAGTAATACAATGGAAATTAATTCTTCAAAACCCAGCAGCTCTCATAAAATCCCCAGGAGTCAGTTTATCTTTGCTACAGGGCGTAACATGGGAAAAGCTTCCCGTCTGGCTTCTAAAATGTTCCAATATGGAAAAAAATAAGATGCATCTGCTGGAGCTTTGTTGTTTCTGTTGTTCTATACCACACAAGGCTGCAATAAACCCAAGGTCTGCAATTCCCTGTTAGCAAGCTTTGAGGGAATGCAGGTAAGCTGCTCCTCTCCTGCCTTGGGATGGGAAACCTGACAAAAAGAGGCTTTGAACCAAGAAGAAAAGCTTCAGATATCTTCTGTGGCAGAAGCAGTAGGCTATAATGTGTAAGAACCATTTCTAATAAAAAGTGTGCCAGGAAGGGTAGTCAGAAAGGTTCTTTGGATTACAGTAAGTCTTTAACTGATAACACAGAACAAAGAGACAACTCCACAGTGATGCTCAGATGTGCTCAAGATGGGCTTCTTACAAAGTTAAGTCAACATGGCACAGAAAAAGCAACCCCTGAGCCCTGGGGCCAAGGCCGTTCCAGGCCACCGCACTCGCTGTGGGGAGTTTTTTTGCAGTGGCATTTTGCCATGTGTCAGCCCTTTGTTTCACCATCTTCCAGTAGCCCCCTCTGGTCCTCAGTCACACTGCCTGGACATCTACCTACAGCAGTGTTTGCCAGAGCAAAGGCCAATGGTGGGAATGGCAGCCAGGATGTGGGAAGTTGGGTAAAGACGAGCATGTAGGGTGGGAACTGAGAGAGGTGCTGTGATCAAAAAACAGAGAAATCAAAGGAAGGGAGTGTTCACTGCAAGACAAAGGTTGCGATATGAGGTGCTATCCAAGGTCGGGCCTGACCATCATTGAGTGAGGCCCAGGGACCTGACAGAGAGAAGAAAGCAAGACTAGAAGACAGGAGGTGCGAACAGAAACATATGGGCACAAGAGTAAACAACACACACCAGGCAAGGCATCACGTCCCGCACCTCTACATAATTGGATGGGGTAACTGCCCACACTTGGGCCATTGGAGTAGGGGTGCTGCACTGTGGAGTACATTAGTGTATGCAGTCTCTCAGGGATCTCGCCCACACTTCTGGAAAGTGCAGTTGCTCTTACGAAATATAGTTGCTCTTCCTGAACAACAATATAATCCCTTATTTCCTACAAGGCAAGATGTGTAAACCCTGGCCATAAGAAGAGACGTGCTTAGCTTCGCTCTGTGCTTAGCTTCGAGCTAACAATGAACAAAGGAGAATTTTCAAAAAAAGAAACTTTGAAGTCTCTTTTTTTTCCACACCTTTCCCTTCCGTACAGAGCAGTCCTGCACGTGCTGGGCAGTTGCAAGCATGCCCTTCGTTCGTACAGCTGTGAGTCCTGTGGTTTTGTGCTGCTGCAGAAAGATCTGTTTGCTCTACACAAACAGACAACAAACATACCTTTGGTATGTTATTACAGTAGAAAGGCACTTTTGTTCAGTATATAAAAAGTGAGCCAGGTTTCTTTACTACTTTCTTTGTATGTGATTGGACATCAGAGAGGCTGACAAAAAAAATTTTCCAGCAAAGGAATCCCAGTTTCTCCAATTTTTTTTGCAATTATTT
The DNA here is from genome assembly GCF_000703405.1 of Apaloderma vittatum. Classification (NCBI taxonomy): domain Eukaryota; kingdom Metazoa; phylum Chordata; class Aves; order Trogoniformes; family Trogonidae; genus Apaloderma; species Apaloderma vittatum. Next base: position 938 of record NW_009713103.1, on the reverse strand, counting down.
TCTTACAGGCAAGCTCTCCTATATTAACAGTTTTCCTTCTGTGTTTCCAGCTGCTGCCCCCAGCCCATACCTCCCCCTCTCCAAGTTTTGCAATGAGTCAACCCCAGGAGGTGGCTCAGGCACGACCACAGCTCTGTTGATATCCGAGCCGTTTTACTGAAAGCTGCTCCAGAAAGAGGAGGCGCAGAAGAGCAGATCCACTGAGCCCTTACGTAACAAGGGAAATTACACATTCTGCACTTCTAAAAGCATATGGGAGATGAGACTCACAGATGTGTCAAAACAACCGATCTAACCATCAATCTTCTCCTGCAAGGCTCATACAACAGCTTGTTTGCCATGCATCCCTAAAGTGAGACTCTCCTGACGTTATAAAACCATCTGAGCTAAAAAACTGGAGAGGCAGATAAAATGCTACAGGCAAAAGCACGCATCCCCTTTCCTTGTTTTTGAAAAACAAGCATTTTTCATGAATACGACAGTTTGCAGTAGTACAGGGCAAGCTGCACTAGGCAGCTGGAGCTTCTGGACTGCTTTCCTTGCAAGACTGAGGTAATGATGCAACATGAAGGACAAAAAAGTGGTTAAGTGAGAAAATACTCTGAATTTGCAATTAAATGAAATCTAAAAAAAAAAACCCAACCCACCAGCATTTAAGACACCTCCGGAATCATTCACTCTGCTGCTTTTTGTCTGAGGAGAGCGGTGCAAAGCCAGCTCCTTGAGTAGCTTCACCATGTCCTTGCATGCCACCTGCATGCACAACATCAGCTCTGCCACGCACTGTGAGGAGAGAAGGTCACAGTTTCTCCTCACTTGCTACTTTACCTCCTGCAGAGTTCCTGGAGTTGCTCTAGCTGATGCCTTCCAGGGGGCTGTTAGTCTGCTCAGTCATTTTGCCTGAGCAAACTATGAGGGGGAAAAGGTTCCTGGGTCTA